>NC_046664.1:144500070-144516259 GCF_010883055.1 Belonocnema kinseyi | reverse complement strand
CCCCCCCCCCTCTAACCTCTCTGTCCTTATGACAAGCCATACCGTACATATATTTACCACCATATATATGTAAGTTGATACTATGAAGCTGTAGTTGCTATTTAAGTCTCTCGGCGGTCTGCAGATTAGCTATGTAAATTCTTAGAGATCCATCCTCCTTCCGACAAAAAATTTTTCCGCTCGCAATCTACAGATATTTGATAATTTTTTCTCTTCTGACACTCAGGGAAAGGGGGTGGATTTTCCTGTTTAAAGGTGACAAGCTGTCGATTCTATAAAAGAAAAAAGATCTTTATTGGGCGTCATAGGAAAATTATGAATTTTCAAAGTCGCTTGGAGGGCCACCTGCTCGTTTACGTTGAGCGCATGCTCATGAGTAGCTACTTTTTGTTTCAAATCATTGGAATGCTTTTAAATTTTCTTCATATCCTCCTTTCCCATTTCTGTAGTGGATTCGAGTACAGAAATTCGATTTCAATTCTCAGTAATCTCCGCTTTCATCGTTTGAATAGAGGTTAGCGGAATTTGGTTAAATTGTTGTTGCTTGTTTTCAAAATTTTTGATCTTGGAAAGGATTTCTTGTTACTGCGCAAGCGCTTGTCGCTTGTTTTCAAAATTTGTGATCTTGGAAAGGATTTCTTGTTACTGCGAAAGCGTTTCCTTTTTCTCCTTAAAAAGCATTTCTAATCGTAACAGCGAGATCAGGTGCATTGGTGGTAACTTTTGCTGCGGCGGGTGTAGGAGCGGAAGGGGTAAATGCACCGTCCGCTTTGAGAATATTAATTTCCGGTTTCCCAGACGAGCTACCAACCACTACAGCAGAGATGTCGCTGCCACTTTGAACTTTATACTTTATGCAGAAGAAATGTGCTTGACCCTTTTTAAGTTTATCAAGGTTTTTTTGTAATATTAAAATTTGTAAAGGCCAGAAGGGTTAAAACGGCGCACTTCACACACAAGAACCTAAAGTCCTCCTCTGGTAATCACTTTCTTGCACTCTTGACACACACCTATTGCTCAGGAACACCGATCACAGTTACGAATACGTTACGTTACCAATACGTTACGCAAGATACAGTTATTTATTAATCTTAAATCATAAAGAAACAGGCAGATTCAAGCAAAAACAGTTTATTCATACGCACCATGAACACACAAAGTCACAACAACAATATAAAGGTAAACGGTCCAATAACAATTTGGACTGATGCGTTTAAGAAATTCGCTCATTTATATGTGCCACATTCTAGAAGGGAAACGGTCCCAAGGATTACTGCACGAATAAAAGAATTGATGAAAAAAGGGGACACGAAACGTAGATAAACAAAAAGAATCAGAACTAGCAGTATACAAGCATTTATCAAAGCCAATTCATTGAAAGAATTTTGCACAAACAACTGACATATTTTCTAGATACCAATACATTATTAGAACCTATGCAATCAGGTTTTAGAGCCAAACACAGTACACTCACAGCGTGCCTCGAAATCACTACTGATGTTAAGCTAGCGATCGATAAAAACGAGATTACGGTTGTGGTGCTTTTTTACTTTTCTAAGGCTTTTGACACGGTGAACCTCACTTTACTTCTACAAACTCAAATCGTTCAAAATAACCAATTAAGCAAACAAATGGTTTGTTTCTTATTTCAGTAATCGTTCACAAGGTGTCTTAGAAAAAGTATGTGATGGATATTTCTGGGGAATAACTACACAATTCTACAGCAATTAAATAAAAATAAAAGCCCTATGCCTGCATCCAATAGAATCCTCCTAGTTAAGAGTTTCATTCGCCCGTTCTTTGTTTTCTGAAGCATTGCTTACGATGATATAACGAATGAACTGAAAGAGAAACTAGAACGGGCACACTAAATGAATGTATCCTTTTTATATACAATTGACCAAAAGTGAACACATTACTCTATATCGGAAGAGAGCTGAGTTTTTGCCCGTGGCTAAAAAATAAGTTTTTACGGGCAATTTGCTCTTTGCAGTATCTAGAAACGAAGCTCCTGAATACTTAAGTGAATATTTTACTTTTGTTGATAAAAAACGTCCCAATCATGCCAAACTCCGTGAGAGAAACTAAACTTTTAAAATATCAAGGAACAGAACATGTTAACTTCAAAGATCGTTTACGGTTAGAGAAGCACATCTATGCAATATAATTCTCCTAACTATCAGGGCAGCGCGCTCTTACTATCATTTTAAAATCGAATGTTTAAAGAATTCATTTAATTATTTAAATAAATTCCTCGAAATCACCTATTGGTTATAGTATTAAGTATCATGTTGACCTTTGAGTACTAACGCAGCTTGTTATTTTACTTAACAAGTATCATATAATTGCAACTCTAATATGTACTTCAACCTATAATTTTTTTATTCTAACGGCCATTGTTTGATAATTACCATATTGTCAGTATTAATTTACTTTTAAACACATACAAACATCTAGTTACTGTGCCACGATCTTAGTTTTAAGAATATTACTATGTATATTTTGGTTCCTTAGAGGGCTTACAAAAATATGAATTATTAACTACAGAAAAGAACCTGAGATAACCACGACAAAAGAGAGGAATGTTTTTAAGACGAGTTTTTTTAATGGACTGACAATTCTGGTAAAAAATGTATATTTAATAACTTAGTAACGTCAAATAAAATTGACCCACATGCGACAACACAAAAACGTTAACAGAGCCCCTCCTCTCCCAACGTTAACTATATTTCAAACGGCCCCTATACATTTTTAATTTTAGAAACGAGGACTCAATATCGACATTTTTGATACTAAAAATAAGTGAGTAAATAGTTGGCTCAACATCTGTTAGATAGGAAAAGTTTTGTGAGTTGATGCAACTATTTTATTAACAGTGTATGGTCGTAACGCGTTACTTGTTAAGAAGTAGGATTATTCTGGGTACAGCACATGGAGTCGAAAATGGAAGAGACCCTCTTTTTGAAATTATCAGGTAGCTCAAAGAAGTGGGCAAAGGAGCGTTTCTGTACCAAGAAAGCACAGAGGAAAAACTTCCGTGAACAGCTCCTCGGTGAAAGGATGCACGGCATCTTCCACAGAAATGTGGGGGATCAGTCAATGCCGTGTGAGCTAACTTTTGCTTTCCTGAAATCATTCAGATTGAAGTCTGGCACGGAAGGTTTCATTTTGGCAAGTCAAGACAGTGTCATTTCCACCTTAAATACCGCCGTCACATTTTGAGCCAAGACATTCCCGATGATAGCATTTAGCACACATACTATCTGGTTGTTCAACTCATACGGGAAGGACCTACATCCAAAGGCAAAATGCGGCACTAAGAGTGCTTTATTATCATCTCTTTCACTCTCAGGACATTAAACTTAATATCGCTCCTCTAAATGCTCCTAGGAAAATACAGTCAATTATCAAAAATGAGAAGTGCCGCATATACTGGAACTTTATATTCTTGACAATTGTTTCTGTTCGATCAGCAGGATATCCGAAACAAGATGTTACACTTGTCAAAGAGCTTTGTTGATAAAAATGGTTTGTATATCAGTAATATTGATCGTAAAATTTCTAAAGGTTTCATGATGACGAAAGAGTTTCTTAGAAACAACCCTGATATAGTTTGCATGAATGTTGATAAAGACAGTATTACTGTTTGGATGGAAAAATCGGATCATATTAGGGATATGGAGAATTTTCTCTCTGATCATGATAATTTTGAATTATTATATGAAAATCCGCTAAGAAAATTAAAAAGAGACACTTTTAAAATGCTTGACAATTGAAGAAAGAAAGGACTTCTGGGAAAAGATATAAGATGGACTGATATTAACACTAAATACACAGTTCTTGCAAGATGTTATGGTTTAAGAAAAATTCACAAATATTTATTTCAACCATTAATATTCTCATAAAATTTTTAGAACAGAATTTCAATTTTATTCTCAAGGACTCTATCACAACTTCTAAACATAATGTGAAAAATAGCAGGGAATTTCAAAAATTATTATTCAAAAAACGGTTCCGGATGATCATATAATGATTTCTTTGGATGTTATTACAATGTTTCCGAGTATGCCCCTTGAATTAGTTAAAAAGGGAATTTTAAATAGAAGGGATAATATTAAATCTCGTACTAGATTATGTCAAAAAGATTTGATCGAAGGTCTAGTTTTTATTATTGACTCAGCTTATTTTAAATTTAATGGGTCTTTTTACAGGCAAAGGTCTGGTACTCGCATAGGTTCAGTCTTTTCTCCGATTTAATCAGAAATAGTGATGGAAGAATTGGAGGTTTTCGCTATTGGGAAATTAGATTTTTTTCCTTTTTATTTTAGGTTAATCCACGATACCTTATTATGTGTTCTTCTAGCAAAGTTGCAAATGGTCATGGATATTTTTAACAGTTTTCATCCAAAACCTTAATTTACTCATAAAATAGGACAGAATAATAGAATCAATTTTTTGGACATAGAAGTAATTAAGGGTTGAGCTGTTAATATTATTACCAATTAGTATTGAGAAAGTACATATTCAAGTATAATTTTAATTTTCCTTTCTGCTCATCCTTTCAAAACAAAACTGCAGTAATCAAAAACTTAGTTGACAAAGCTCTAGCTTTGTCCCATTTCTTATTTCACACAAGAAACCTGAATATTGTTAGGAATATCCTTTTTCTGAATCATTATCCACAAAAGTTACTTGAGAAACATATTGCAATTAGAGTTCAACAAATTAAAAACAAACAGAGTAATAATTTGTTTGCAGATAATCAGAAACAGTTAAAGGAATATAGTTCGTTTAATACTTTTATTCTTCTCTTTTTTGGTCAAATTTTTAAAACTATTGAACTCATATTAAAAAAATTTGCAATTCATACTATTTTCCGTATAACATTTAAAATAGATTCAGTGATAAATTGTTGCAAAGATACTTTGGATAATTTTGAAAAGGGTGGTGGTGTCTATAAGATCACTTGTAGTATCTGTAAGATGAATTACGTGGGACAGACTGGCAGACATCTTAATACTAGGATAGAGCAATACAAAAGTGATGTTCGTTTGGTACGCTGTTATAAGAGTGTTCTTGCCAGGCATACAAAGGAATTTGTTGAAGTTGCCCATGAGTTTGACTGGGATGATGTTCAAATTTTGCATAGTGATAGTAATGAGAGAAAGGGGGAATTCATGGAAATGCTTTATATTAAAAAACAAAAAAAGTTATCTATTAATTTAAAAACCGATTTGGATAAGTTGGACAAAAGCTAGGCTAATATGATTAGTTACATTTAACGAGGCTGTTTCATAAATTTTGTTGTTCTTTTACTTTCTCTATTTCTGATGTAATTGTGGCAGATATTTATATTGTGTTTACAACAGATTGGCCTATTGACCCTCATTCAATTCTCAGATATCAAAGAGAGAGCACCTATTCGTGGATGCTATCAATTTCTAGCTATTAAATTTTTCTTTCTTGCGACGATTGTACCCGGAATATTCGGTTAAACTAATCCTCCTTATCGTCGGCGCTCTTGAAGGTGCCAAACTTTCAATGGTTAATAACCTGAGAAGCATAGCAGCGTGTCAACAATATGGTAAAACCTTGCGGGAAAAAATGCAGAAGGCGGTCGTCTTTGGGTCACTCCGTGTCCTGAGGGTGCAGGAGACTTTTGCCGGATCGTCGTAGTGATTCCGTCACAGACTGCAACCACCTGTATCGCGGTCGTGAGACGTGGTTGTCGCTGACATTTTACTGTGATTTCGCTGGGATCGGGTGCGGTTGTCCTTATGACAAACTTTTAATTATATGTGTGTGTGTGTGTGACGGAGTTGGCTTGGGACCCCGCACGAACTAGTTTATTGCCACTGTAGAAGATGTATTTTGGACTACTATCGGCGAGAAAACTATAGGCATCTGCCTTTGAAGCTTTTCAACTCGGTCAAAAAAAATTCTAGCGCAACAAAAAAACAGCCATTTGAAAGCTGGAAGTGTTCTACATAAATGAGCTTGAAAACGTTTATGTAAAAAAATTCTTGTGCTTAATAGACTGAAAAATGTAAAAAAAAAGTAAGCATTGTCGGGTACATTTAAGAACAGTCAAGTTTAGAGCATTATTTCTTATACAAGGTGCGATGGACAAAATTTGAATGAATTCATGAGTATCAGAAAAACTGTTGTGAACCAGTTGCAGTCGAGAAATTTAAAATATAATACAAATTGTTGCTTAAAAGTACAAAAATGTGCAACTATATTATCTTCAGTTCTGATACAGATATTAAAGCGATTTAAACTGCAAACTGTAATGGATCGGCTCTGTATTTATTTTTAATCACCCGGAAGGATGTGAGTCTTATTTTTTGTGAAAATCGCGATATTTTTAGACATTTTTTTGTTGGAAAACAAGTGACAGAAAGTAGGGAGGGGGGGGCTATTTTGTTTAACTGCCGACCGCTAGTCCCTTTCTTCGACCCGTGGCCACGTGCCATCCAAGTATTCAGAACCACGGGTCGAAGAATGGCACGAGCGGTCGGCAGTAAAACAAAAAAAAGCCCCCCCCCCCTGCTTTCCGTCACTTTTTTTTCAACAAAAAAAGTCTAGAAATATTACGATTTTCACAAAAAATAACACTTACTCATCCTTCCGGGTGATTGAAAATAAATACAGAGCCTATCCATTACGGTTTGCAGTTTGAATCACTTTAATATCTGTATTAGAATTGAAGATAATATAGTTGCATATTCTTGTAATTTTAAGCAGCAATTTTTATTATTATTTAAATTTCTCAACTGCAACTGGTTCACAACAGTTTTCCTCATGCTCATAAATTTTTTCAAATTTTTCCCACCGCCCCTTTTATAAAAAATAATGCTCTAAACTTGAAGGTTCTTAAATGTACCCGAAAATCCTTACTCTTTTTACATTTTTCAGTCTGCTAAGCACCAAATATTTTTTTGCATAAACGGCTTCAAGCTCATTTACGTAGAACACTTTCAGCTTTCATATGACTGTTTTTTTGTTGCACTAGCATTTTTTTTTTACCGAGTTGTGAAGCTTTAAAGGCAGATGCCTATAGTTTTCTCGCCTATAGTAGACCAATCCTAACGCCCATAAGACCTACTAATTATTTTCGAGTTAAGAAATGTTTAGACAAACTCGAAATGTTTCAATAGCTTAACTTGTGTGACGTTTGCAACATAATCTTCTAGCAAGAACGGATATGTGTCATCATCGTAGTTGAGTGCATTTTCTGATCGAGTTCTGGATATGTTAGTCCTTGATGCTCGAACTTACAACTCGTGCAAGGTGATGTAATAATTATTTTATTATTCTCTTGACCCCTTGAGTTTAAGATACAAAAACCATAGAAAATTGCAAAACAGAGAGAAAGAGAGAGAGAAAGAAGTTCAGACATATAAAGAATGTGAATTAGGAGATTATAAATTTGATTAATTAATTTTTTTTATATGTCTTGAAGCTTGAGATAAGCAAGGCGTATAAAAGAAAAACATAAAATAACGGGCAAAAATTACATTCAATTATTTTGAAAACTGCACCCCTCCTCCTTTTTGTTTGCACATCAGAAATAAGAACAAGCAAAAAAGCGGGTTATAATTTATGAAACCTGTGAGACCGAACGACAACTAAGAATTTTTTTAATTTGCTGACCGTAAGCCACGGGAAACATATACAAATGTTTCGGGTCGTTGTTATAAACTTCCATTGGACTTGTGTTTTAAACATTTATTACACTTTAAATACCATAACTTACACACGATATTTTTGTTTTTTAAATTTTCGCTTTATTTTCTTTTTTTGAATTCATGATCTTACTGAAGAGTACACTCTGTGTGATTCAGAAAGAAACTGAGTCAAAAACCTGCTTTCCTAAAAATACATGTTTCCTAAGTGGACCGTAACGTTCTTTTTGCTCCTCGTAATAGTCAACCCAGTCGATTAGTCGAATAACTGGCCAGTGAGCTAATCAAAGCTAAATAGCCGCATATATACCTGCACCTGCTCACGTTCATCTAGTATGGATAAAATCAGCCAACGAGCGGCCAGTCAGCTATTCGACTTCAAGACATTATCTTCTCTAAATAAACTCAAAATGCGATCCGTTAATTTTGGAAAATAGAAAGGTACATTCATCAGACCAAACACCATTTGAGTAAGTTCTCCGGTATCGTCTGAAGTGATGAATGCAGTATTTGCTCGTGCCTCTTTAGTCGAGGCGACATGCATATATTCCATTTGCAAATATAATGTTACAAATAAATTATAATCGCTGAGCTTCGCTAACTGTTCGTCTATGTTGGGAAGCCGAAAGTATATTTTTTCTATTGGTTTTTTTAGGGACCGATAGTCTACTACTAATCGCGTTCCCTCATTTTTCTTTTTGATTACAAATGCTGGGCCTGCGTACGGAGATACGGTACTTGTTGCTAAGCCTAATTCTCTGTATTTGTTTAAAATCCTTTTCGTTACTATACGTTCTAGCTTGCTCGCGGGGAACGGCTTTCTTGTCACGGATTTACTGTTCGGTTTTTCTTTTATTTTAATTTCAATGAGGTTCTTGCAACCCAGTTCGTACATGTCTAATGCTACGCCCTTTCGATATGCATACAAAATATTTTCAAGCTACAATTTGTTTTGATTAATTTTCTTCAATGTTGATATCTGCTGCGTTTATTGGTTCCCATTTAGAATTCTCGTTGTGAAATTCTGGTAGTGAAGAGCTCGATGTTTTGGCGATTACTTCGCCTTGTTTGATTTTTCTCGTAGCTGTACTGGTGTTAAATACTGAATAAAAAATTAATTTTTCTAATCTGCTACACACAAGAAGTATACCGATCGAGGTGGTAACTCCACGTTATTCAGCACTGAAAAATTTCCACTCAAATTTTATTTTACAGCGATTTTGCGTTACCTCGGGAACTCACTATACACAAATGCTAGCGTGTTGTCGATTTTAGAAAAATCAACAAACTTCGAATTTCACTTCAGGCACTTCCACACCGTCAATAAAAACACTGTCGTAGACATATCCAGGGGACTCCATCACGAAATGTTATGGAACTAAGCTCTTCAGAGAAATCTTCTTCTGCACCATATTGAATGCGAACTCCAGGACCACTGCCACTTTTATTGTGTATTCTACTGCTCCGGGATCAATCAGTCATTGATAAATGCTTCTTTAATATATTTATGAAGAGTAACATCCTTCTCGTCCCACTCGACTTGCTGAATTTTAGTTTTTGTCGTAGTTTTTTTGCTGTAACAGTGTCTTTGCGTGTGACCTTCTTCTACACACTTGGTACAACTCTGTTCCTTCAGCGGTTCAGGACAATTTCTTGACATGTGTCAAAAAACTTTACAATTGTAATACTTAAGCTGACCTTCGGTATTCCGAACAGGCAGTCGCTTGTCTGGATTCTTGGAGAAAATGTGGGAGTCTCTTTTCCTCGACTATATCCTTGTGGTTGATTTTCAAATAGGGGATCTTCCGCCATCTATTGCATGAGGTATCGGTGCACGTATATGTGCTCTGGCTGTCCATTTGGTTCTCGTGGCATTTGGTGTTGCATTCGGCTAATTTTGGCACGACTGGGTTTGGAATTTGGTGTGGGGCTTTCTCGATTTATAGAGGACCAATTTTCACGACTGATGGAGAGGAATTGGTGGAGAATTGATGGAGAGGAATATCCGTAGTCCCTTTCGACAGTTTGCTTTCTACGATGTCCGTTTACTAAAGGGTCATGACGTCATATAAGAATCTTCTCGAAGACGTTTCACGCCGGGACGCGGCCACTTTCAGAAAAATTTCGCTTTTCCTTTTTTGATACTTTTACACTTAGAGCACAAAAAACTACAGTAAGAAGAGATATTTTTCTTATTCAACGTGCTATAGACCACCCCTCTCTTTCTTGTCGATCCCACTTCTGAAGTAAAGGGGCTTCCATAAGCCACGTGACCCAGTTTTGCCACATTTTCACCCCCCCCCCCATGTGGTCCAATGTGGCATTATCGTTGACCCCCACATCCCCCTCCACTATAGGGTGCTACGTGGTTTTTTTTCTATTTCTTTTAAAACGAAAATAAAACCAAAAAAAACGAGTGATAGCAGCCACACACGCTTTCATAAGATAGCGGGTGGGGGGACTCCTTGGTAACCACAAAGTTTCTGAGTCATAGCTTAGGGTCATCTGTAGGGCTCTTAGCATGTCCCTGCCAAAAATGCCTACTGAATTATGTTTTGGGACTAACCGGAAAATTCAATGCTTTGTGCGTTTACCAATTATAATTTAGATTACTACCTGACCAATTATATCGACTGTTTCGCCGTTCACGAACATCAATTTTCGCGAGACGGGTTTAAAAATTGAACAACGTATGAATGTGTGGCTCCTATATCAACTAAAATTCAAAATAAATTATTTTCGAATTTTGTCATTAGATGGAAACGCGTTTCTGTTATCTGATCTTCATCTGAATTCAAAAATTCTGGCGTTTCGATATTAGCTTGTACTATATTTGGTCCTAATACCCGCCCTTCCAGTTTCCCTGGTTGTACGCGTAATATGGGAAATCTCTTTTAAAACAGCCCGCTAATCCATAGTGATAACGATTACTATTACTTATTTTATCGTTTTTGCGCGAATTTAATTTTTGATTTCTATCTGAATCGGAATTTATTTTATTTCGGGAATCCTTATTAGAATTATTATCCCTTTTTGGTTTTTTATTCCCGTAATTTGGTTTTTGGGAAAATGGTTTATTATTATTATTTCCTGAAAAATGTTCTGCTTTTTCTGTTGGGAATTCAATCATTGGGTTATTTTGGCCATTGGGTTATTTGAATATTTGGTTGTAAGAATTGAATGCATATCTTGGTCTATTGTTTTGGAATCTAGGTAGAATCTAGGTAGTTTTCTGAATTGCATGCGCGGTGGCATAAGCCATTTATTTCAGGTAGATAGAAAGAACGCATAGACCACTGGAATTTCACTCTCTAGAAAGAGGAGACTCTGTAACTACTTAATTCCGAGTAATGAGTCGAAATCTCGTAGTGAGAAATACCGCATTTAAATCCATTCTATTAGACTTAAACGCTTATGAATGAAATGTTTGTTTGCTTGGGTATTTCTGTACTTTCTTAACATGAGCAAGGTTCATTAAGAAAAAGGGTTTTCTTTTCTTTTGATAATTCTCAGAATAAATATTTTTTTGGATAAAGTTTACTGTTTTTGATTTAAAACGAAAACCTTTCTTTGGGTGGAATATTTCAAGTATTGATCTCTCCCGACCAGAATTAATTTTTTTGGTTGAAAATTCCGCTGCTTTGTTAAAAGGTGAACTACTTCGTACAAAGTCATGTCTGTGGTTGAAAAGTAATTTATTTTGTTGAAAATTCGTTTTTCGGGTTAAAAATTTTTCTTCTTTGTTAAAAATTTCGCCTGTTTCATTAAAAATAAAATTGTAAGACTAAAAATTAATCTTTTTTTTTTTTAAGATTCAACTATTTTCTTCATAATTGGTCAAGTGAATTTCGATGAAGAACAGAGGCTGAGTGCAAGGCAAGGAAAGATTCGTGAAATGGTTTTCGATCTCCACCTTCTTAGGTTAATTCCTGAATTTTATCTGTAGCCCCCGCAAAAATATACGAAATTTAAAAGTTCCCAAAAATTTGTCAAAGTTCTTCTTTGAGCCCTACCATACAAATACTAATTTATAGCAATACTTTAAGGAAAAATTGCCGCGAAAAATTCGACAGTAAGTTTCAAATTTCCTAAATTGTCTGTTTTTAATCCAAAACGTTCGGGGTGTATTAATTTAGGATTGGGGTTTGTGGGTTTCTAGGTTTGGGATTTGTGGGTTTCTAGGTTTGGGATTCGTGGGTTTCGTGTTGGTATGTTTGGGGTATTTGGGGTTGGGGTGTAAAGGTTTGGGGTTTATAGATTTAGGGTATGTAGGTTTCAGGTTTGTGAGTATGCAGTGTGTAGGTTTGAGGTTCGTGAGCTTGGAATTTAAAGGTTTAGGGTGTAAAGATTCAGGTTGTGTAGATTTAGTCTGTATTAGTTTGGGGTGTGTATGTTGGGGTTTGTGGTCTTAGGATTTGTGGGTTTAGATTTGAAGAAAGTGTGTTTAGGGTGTGCCGATTTCAGGTTTATGCAGAGTTTGAAGTTGGTGGATTAGGGGTGTAAGGTTTTGGGGTGTGTCGGTTTGGGGCTTGTGCAGATCTTGAGGTTGGTGGGTTTGGGGTGCGTAGATTTGGGGTTTTTGCATGACATGAGGTAGGTGGGATTGGAGTGTAAGGGTTCGGGGTATGTGGGTTTGAGGATTCTGGTGTATGGGTTGGAAGTGGGTGAGTTTGGCGTTTGTGAGTTTGAGGTTTATAAGCTTGTGGTTTCTGAGCTTGGGGTTTATAGGCTTGGGTTTGGTATACATGGAGTTTGTGAGCTAAGTGTATGTGGGTTTGGAGTTTGTAGGCTTGGGATTGTTGGCCTCGAGTTCCCTGGGTGGTAGAATGAAGGAAGGATGGATGAAAGAGTAAAGAAACGAAGAGTAAAAAATATGTTCATCTGACGTTTCTAAATCTGAAGCTTTTTCGGTCCTATGAATCTTTCAACGAAGACGATTGATTTTATACACGAAAACCAATTTTCAAGAAAATTCAAGAATTTTCAACCAATTGCCCAAAATAGAATATTAACATTTTCAACCAGGAATATCAATTACTTTAATTCCCAACGGGAAAATAGTCATTTTCAAATGAAATTATCTATTATTAAGAAACAATTCTACATTTATATTTTCAGTTCCAAAAAAAGTTCTCAACTAAAAAAGGAATTTCAAACAAAACAAAAATGGATTTTCCATTAAAATGATGAACATGAAAAAATATGTACAGAAGTTCTACATTTAACCACATAGTTTCATTATCAACCACAAATATTATTTTTTAAACACGAAGAATAACTTTCTTCTGAAAGAAGGAATTATTATCAAAATATGCACATACATTTTTAACCAAATTTTTTTAATTTTCTACTAAAAAAAGGTTTTCACAGACTATGAAATAGTAACACTTTGAGCCTAACAAATTAATTTTTTTAAAGTAGAATTTTCGATAGTTTGGATTGAAACAAAGATAACTAATTTTCAGCAAACGTATTTTATCCTCAACAAAAGAGATGAATTTAAACAAAGAAGATTCATATTATACCCAAAAAGACCAATTTTCTATTAAAAACTTTACTTTTCAACCAAATAGTTTCATTTTCTAACAAATTACTAAGAAAGTTAATTTTCAAACCAAGTATAACACTTTTCGACAAAACAGTGAAACCTTAGACTTTTTAATGCAATGGTTCTACTTTTGGAATTAAATTTCAAGTACTTATGGTTTCCGGTTACAGTTGAATATATTTGTGGGGAAACTCGACACTTTATTTGAGAATTTATCTATATAGTTAAAAAAATTAACTGTTTCATATAAATATTTACATTTTTTTGGAAGTTTCTTCCTTTTGGTTGAATTTCAATATTTTTTAGTTGAAGTGAAAATACTGTCTGTCTGCTATATAAACTATACTAAAGTTGTAACTGAAGATTCATCTCTTTGATAAAAAAAAATTTTTTTTAAAGCTAAAGTACTTGCTTTATTGCTCTTAAAAATTAATCTTCTTAAAGAAAGAATATAATTTTCAGAAAAAGTATTGTTTTGGTCGTTAAAAACGTTTTTTTTTCTCTCTGAAAACTCAACTGCTTTGGATTTCGAATAAAAGTTTTTAAATCCTTTTCAGTTGCAATATCACCTATTATATTTTTACATTCTCATCCAGAATGAGAAGATTTTAGTCTTGTGTGAAAACTTCCTTTCGCGGATTTCATCAAATTTCGACATTTCGAGTCCCTCTGAGTCAGAAGAAAAAGTTTTTACTTAGATTTCTGTATGCCGTTGTTATTGTCGTCGACTCTATACCGGATAACATTCTAAAGACTAATCGGATTGCATTGTGCTTTGGCACACAGTTTGAGGGACCAAAAAGAAAGATCGCGTTTATTAATCAGCCGTTTTTGATAAAAATTCAAAAAGTTCAAGTTTTTTCAAAATTTTGGATACCACTTTTTTCAAGATTTGAAAATACTATCGACAGCTATTTATAGTACACAAAAATATGAACAAGTGATCACCATGACTTTTTTTGATATAAAATAAAAATCACCAAAGTTATAGCATTTAAAAATCCAATAAACAAAACGAAAATGGACTTTTAAGCCAAACAAAGCGTGCTATAAGAAAAAGCCAAGAGAAGAAAAACATGACTTTTTTGTAGTTTTTAATTTATTCGTAAAAAATTTTAAAAATAAAAACATTAAATTTATGTACAAACAATACAAGTTACTAGCGTAGTTCTTCTTTTAATCGTAAAAAACTAGATTAAAAATAAAAAAGTTATAAGAACAGAGATGGGACACACTGAACCTGAATTGTCACCCACCGAAAGATTCTTTGCAAAAATGACGAAGTGCAGGTATACAAGTGACCCATGAATTATGCTTTGATTTCCGTAACATCACAATGTTTCGAACAGTTTATTATTCGAATGTACTACTGCAATGTTTCAATAACTACATTCTTTTAGAAGTTTTTATGCATTTTAGGTTGCAAATACAAGAATTTTAATTACCTTTCCTTGTCACAAATACTCGATTCTAGGGTGGCCGTTTTAGTTTAAAAAAAAAGAAAATGTCCGGAAATATGACGGTTATTCACATTCGTCAATAGTCAGCAAATGAAAGCAGTCAAAGTTGCACTGTGAACAATGCAACTTTGACTGCTTTCATATTGTAATAATATAATGGTAAGTTAAAAGTTTCATAATTGACGTTTAAAAGGTTTCGTAAGTGGGACCAATTTGAATTGAAATGTTTCATTCAATTCAAGATTTTTTAATGACATTGAGTTAAACTGCATTTTCAATTTTAAACTTTCACGAAATGGTACAATTCAAAGATTCAGATGCAGTCCTTCCAATATAAACTCACGTTATCTTTTTCAATGATCTAAATGGACAAATCAAGCAATGAATAAACAAATTTTCAAACCATAAAAACTTAACCAATTTTAAGGTAAAACATGAAAAATGAGAGGAAATAATTGTTTTAACCGAACACTTTTTAACAGAAAAAGTGATATTATTTTTATTTTAAACAACTTAAAAATCTTCAAGCTCTAAAATTTTATTTTAAAATGTTGAAAAACCAATTAGTATTTTTCTATTTTTCGAAATGTAATATGACTTTTGTAGTGTTCGTAGAGGGTCGCAATATCTCTTTAAATTATATTAGGCTCATTTAGCATATAATTATTTATGAAAAAATCGATTTCTTTTCAGTTTAGACTGAAAAGTAATTAAATTTTGAATTGAAGAGATGGCACTTCAACAGGATAAATTAATTCATCTCTTTAAAAAAAAACAATTTCACTTCAGGAATAATATTAATTTCAGAAATAATGAGCACTTAGCGTTCGACCGTTTGCGAAAAGAGGGCAATATGTATGATTAAGACCATTCCACATGTTTAAGACCTTATTTTAGAACCGATGTTGCCCTGAAACAGTGAGTGTTGCAGTTAATGACCTTATTTTAGCAAGATTACTGCGTTCAAACAGTATATGTTGCAGTTGAGTTAAAATATTGAGCGAGAGTTCGGCCGTTGCAAGAAGCGCGCTGTTTGAGAAGGACGTTATGTTCACCGCATTTTAATGCATGATACTGATTTTATCGTCGTTTTTGATCTCAATCTGTACAGATATATCTTATGCTCTGATTTTGAGCGATCAGCGTCGTATAGAACTAAAACTAGCCATTAAAAAAAATTTATGGATATTTCATTGGGCCCTTATAGCCTACAAAATTCCCAAGTTGAAACCAAATCCACCGAAAGAACAATTTAAAACTACTTTTTATTTCGAACGTTATTTTAGCATAATACAATTTTGAAGGATTAAAGCTGAGATTTTTACTAAAAATGTGTAATAAATTTTTACGGCAGATCACGATTTGTTAAATTGCATAAAAATTTAAATTAAATTTATCCTAATAAACATTTCTTTCGCTTCAAGTTTGGTCTTACTCAAAATTCCCTCGATAAACGAAGCGTTTGAAAATTGTCTAACATTATTTTGATACTG
>NC_046664.1:144465264-144499970 GCF_010883055.1 Belonocnema kinseyi | reverse complement strand
AAAACTGATTTTCAAGCCATCAGGGGCCAACTCGAGCGGCCTGAAGCGGCCAGGCAAATTTTATGCGTGGTTATAGAATCCGGAGTCTCAATTGTAAATATAATCATTTAAATTGCATCAACAAAATCTCAATATCAAGAAGCAGCCTCAAATCCAAAATGATGAAATGAAGATGTATGATTATAATATAGTCGAATTAATATTACTAATAAAAATAATCTTCCAATAATAACATGCAACCCATGAAATCCTGTAGTTATAAAAAATAATGATCCATAAATAAAATCTCTTAAACAAAATGAAGATTGATTATATTCATACAATAGAATTAAAGAAAATATTAGTCCTAATAAGATTTTCAAAAATAAACCAATTAATCTTTCAAATTTATTTCTTAATAATAAACAATGATGAGATTAAGTAGTTGTTATACCCGATGATAATAAAATAATTGTATTTAATAAAGGAATTGTATAAGGATTAAATTTATTAATATTTTTAGTTGGCGATAATCTTCCAAGCTGTACATTTGGAGATAAAGCTGAATGCAAATAAGGCAAAAAAAATAAATAAAAAATAAAAGTTCTGAAAGAATAAATAAAAATATTCCTATTCTTAATAAGTTTCGAATTTTTAAAGTATATAACCCTTGAAATGTTCTTTCACGAATTTCATCTCATCTTTGAAATTAAATAATAATAATTATGTATAATACTAACATTATTTATATATACTCTATATAATTTAATATTTTAATTCTACCAATTATTGTAATACATAATCTTAATGAAATTAAAATTGGTCAAGGTCTTCTTGTAACAATATGGTAGAGATGATTATAAAAATATATTTTCATTAATTAATTAGTTTCTGAAGAGTATAAAGATCTTAAAATAGAAAATACGTAAGCTTGAATAAAAGATACAGCAACTTCTAATACTACTAATAATGATTGAATTTAAATGATAAAAATAATTAATATGAAACCTAAATTACTGCTTGACTGTCTACTTAGTGTTATTAATAAATGACCAGCAATAATATTTGCGGATAATCGAATAGCTAAAGTAAAAGGACGAATTATATTTCTAACTGATTTAATTATTAATATAAAAGGTATAAAATATATGGAGTCCCTTGAGGAGTTAAATAAGGAGTTAAATAATATGAAAAGAATTTTTAATTTACCCAAAATAATATATAACCAAGTCATAAAATATAAGAAAATAAAATTATTTAATATAATAAAAATAAATAAATACTTAAATATTAATGAATTATAAAAATTTACATTTTTATTTAATGAAATTTTTATTTCCTTAATAATAAATTCTGATAAATCATTTAATAAAATTAAATATTTAGAAGGCCTAAATTACAATAAAATTGGTAAATATATTATCAAATATAATATTCTCAATCAATTTAATAAAAAATTTATTCTTGTATAAGGATCAAAAACGGAAAATAGATTTCTTATCATTTAAATTTAAATTTTATGTATTTTAGATTATCATAAAAAATGTTATTGTTTAAAAAATTGTATAATTAAAAATATTAATTATTATTTATGAAAATAAATGTAATGGTAAAATATGATAATAAAAATAATTAATTTATAGGTTTATTTGAGGAATAAAAAATATTAAAATAAATTAATAATTTTAATAAGTTATTTTAATGTTATAAAATTCACTAATTTTTTATTCATTAGAAGTATTTTTATTTATTATTTATTACTATAAATGATTTAAAAGATCATTACTTTAAATTAAGATATCTAATTATTTTTAAATTAAATAAATTCAATTATAAAATATTGTTAATTCAGTTGATTCAATTACAATTGGTATAAATCTATGATTAGCTTCACAAAATTTCTTAATATTGTCCAAAAAATAAACCTGGGCCATTAATAAATAAATTCAGTTAATTATTACATCCAGGTATCCCATGAACTTTAATTCTTATTGAAGGAACTGTAAATGAATGAATTACATCATCTGATCTTACTAATATAGGAATTTGTAAATTTATTGGCAAGATTATACAAATACCAACATATAAGAGTCGAAATGAATTTAAAGAATCTAAATTTTTTAATACAAAAGATTCAAAATTTACATTTTTGAAATCAGAAATTTCATAACTTCAATAGCATTGTTGGCCAATTCTTTTAACTGATATAATAGGAGAATATATTTCATCAGATAAATATGAAAATTTTTAATGAAGGAATTGGTATTAAAATTAAAACATAAATTGGAAAAATTGTTCACACAATTTTAATGATTGGATTTCCAACATTAAAATTGATAAAATTCTTATTATTATATAAATAATAATAAATGTTATTAAATGAATTATTAAAGTAAAATCATGAAATTTAATTACTCAGTCTATTATTGGAGAAGAAGAATCTGTTAAATTTAAATTTAATCAAGTCTCTCAAATAATATAAATTAATAAAAAAAAATTCTCATTAAAGATAATAATGAACCAATTGATGAAATTAAATTTCATAATAAATGGGTATTCCTCTTAATCCTAAAAAATGTTGAGGAAAAAATGTTTTTACTCCAATAAATATTGAATTAAAATGTAATTTTTAATCATTTTGAATTTAATGTTAATCCGGTAATAAAGGATACCAATGAATTATTGCTCCAATCATTCTAAATACAGCTCTTATTCATCATACATAACGAAAACGAGCAAGTACATAATAAGTATCATGTATAACAATATCAACTGATAAATAAGCTAATGTTACTCCAATATCTTTATGATCACACCAAACTATCGCTTTTAGTCAAGTATCGGGGGTTGCCTTCAAATGACCTTGGACTGATTTCGGGTGGACAGAAACTGAAAGCGAGAGTTTGGTGTAGTTGAATATAATTATTTAAAAATTTTTTCATTCATTATTTTAATTTTAATAATAATACTTTCTTTTCATTGCAAATAAAATATATTTAATAAACTAAAAATTACATTAATATGAAGTAATATGTCTGATTAAAGCAAATGAGAACTGTAAATTTATTTAAGAATATATTATATATTCTATTGCTAATTATGAATTTTAATATTTGAAATTGTATATTTTTAATAACAATTTAAATAATTTACCTTTTTTAATAATTAACTTTTTATTTATATTAATAAATTTTAATAATTATTTTGATTTAAAAAATGTTTAAATATCTTCTATTAACCACATAAGATGAATATTATTGATTTTAATCATTAATAAAAAATATTTATTTTTATTATATAATTTTTAAATTAAATTGATCTTATTCTTTTTAATAATATTAATAATAAAGTGGCCTCTTTTTATAGCATTTTTTATAAAAAGATTTACAATATATTATTGAATCTTTAATAATTTTTTATATTTAGGTGTTTAGGCATTAAAAATTTTGAAATTTTAAGTAATATAAATATTGTTATTTTATATAAAAACGAAAATCGTGTTTCTATTATTAGAAATTAAGTGTATATAATTTAGTATTATAATAATATATTAAAATACGTAAAATTTATACCATGAGATAAATTGATTTAATAATAAATTTAATCATCTATATACTAATTAACTATTATGAGATTAACTAATTTATTTTTAATTTATCATTAATTTTAATAACATTATTGAACATAGCTTTTTTAACTTTATTCGGGAGAAAATTATTAGTATACGTTTTGCTCTCATCGAAAACTTGTTTCTCTTTTTCTCTCAACAACCTATGTGACTCGCATTCGCGCTCAAAAAGTTGCAATTTTCTTTTCCTGCGCAGCCCACAGGAGCCTCTCTTTTGCTTTAACATGCTCAAATACTACTAAGTAAACCCTTTCAGCTCAATCCACAACTATTCTAAATTTTAGACTCCATTTTGGATCCATTATTAAACATTTTTTAACAAAAATTCTTAATCAGCCACCCCTAAAACCCCCAATTAAGCACTTTTAGCACACTCCGTTACCTCTTCTAAGGTGTCGTAGTCATCTTGAATTTTGCATTTTTTTAACGAAAAATTCATAATCAGCGACCGTAAAAACCCCCGAGTGAGCACTTTCAGTTAAATTTTCCGATAATTTTAATTTTAGCCAATTTTTCGGGTGCAGCCCACTATAGGGGCTAAGCATGACATTTTCATCTTTATCATAATATATTTTTCTTGAAAACCTCCTTGAAAACAAGCATGCGAAGCAGATGAAAATTGTTTGGTATTCTTGACAATTTTAAATTGGAAGTGAAAGGAAGAGATTTCGTACTTAGTAGAAGTGAAATTTGTGTACAGCGATGTAATTTTTTTAAAGATATATATAATTTTCTCTATCGGGCCTAAACTTTCATGTGGCGGGCGTAAAGTTTAATGTAGGGGGCGTAAATTGCATGTCGCCCTGGCGGCGGAGAGCGCATTGGCTGTGAACAGCCATATGACGCCTGCTTTACGTGCATGCAATAGCGAGTTGTCGAGGGGGTGGGACAAAAAAGAATGTAACTATCTCTTTAAAAGTAAAGGTTTCGACAGTTTTGTGTCAGCATCGTTGTAGGCGTCTATGAGCACCATAACTTTCGAACTAATTATCTGATTGGATTGCGCTTTGGCACACTGTTTTAAAGCCTCAAAAGAAAGGACGAATTCGTTAAACAGCTATTTTTGACAAACGGTTTTGACCTGATTTTTTTAGATTTTGACAAAATTTTGACCTAAAACATAAGTCCCGGGACGGTGTACAGGAATTAAAGGAACATACGTTAACTTTAGTTAATTATTTGAGCTCTAATTTTAAGAGATTAATAATGTGAATCTTTACATCCTGTGAATTTACACTGCAGTTTTATAAAAAATTCAGGCTAAAGACGTTAGTTTTTAGAACTTTTCCAAATACATATTCCTCAATCAATAAGTAGAGTGTTTCCAAGTATTTTGTGCATAGGTCTGACTTTTATGAATAATTCATAGTTTATTATTATAAATTAAGTTATTTTCTGCAGAATATTTAGTACTTTCTAACAAAAACTTAATCTGCTTAACAATTTTTTCTCCGTGAACCGTGAAAAAATATTATTTTCTGCAATAGATGACACAATCATTTGAGTACACAGTATTTGAGTACACAGTTCTTAATTTTTAGGCCGCATGGTTGAATATTTCTTACTCATTTCTTGCATACGTCATCTACATACCCATATCTTAAATTAAGCAGAGCCAATTTTTCAATAAAATCATTACATTATTGATTATAATCTAGATTATACGCCCCGAAAATGCATATACAGCTAACACCGCGCGTTACTATTACTGTTCTTCCCCTTTTGATTATTAAACAAAATGTAAACATTTTATAGAAGAAATGGCTCTGTTTGCTTTGAGATATGATTATTTAGATGAGATACGCAAAAAATTAGACAAAAATATTCAACCGTGCGGACTATAAATTCAAACGTGATTGCCATTCTGATATCCGCAATAACGACAAAATTACACTGCCATTGTTATGACATACCGGTCTGTTACAAATTCATCACATTTATTCTGTTACAATTCATTGATTGTGTCATCCATTGAAGTAAATAATATTTTTTTATGATTGTCGGGAAAAAATTTTTGAACAAATTATTTTTTTAAAGTACTAATGTTACACAATTAAATTTCTCTGAAATAATATTTTTCGCGCGCCAGCCGCGATCTTCGACGAATCGATACATCGATCAATCGATTGGGTGCAATTAACGCCGCAGCTTTGCTCGCAGACGGTCCTCTGTCAAGAGGATCGGGAATTTTTTCAACCTAGGTCTCGGCCCTCGATCAAGAGAATCTGGGATCCCATTCCAGTCATCATGATGGACCATGTGACCATCACCAGAAAAATGTATTTTGCCCCAAAAGGCTGAAGTCCGGCCTCAGCCAGCCACAGTAGGTCGAAATCTTTTTTGACATCGTTCAAAATTATTATTAACTCTTATTCAACGATCCGACTGATCTTTCGTAATTTGGGATCATATAAATAAGTATTTCATTTCCTTTTATCAGGGATCGGAACCTTCTTGCTTGGACCCGAGTTTAAGGGTTCTTTAAGGGTCCAGGTACAGCTTGGACCCTTTAATTTCTTAAGGATCCAGGTCCGGATCCGCACCTTTTAAATCTTTAAGGGTTCAGGTCCGAATCCGGACCCTTTCATTTATTAAGGGTACGCGGTCAAACCTGGACCTTTTGTATTCGTAAGGGGACGGGTCCGGACTCGTACCCTTTAATTTCTTAAGGGTACGGGTCCGAACCCGGACCCTTTAGAATTTACAGGCTTCGGGTCCGGAACTGTACCCTTTAAGTTCCAGACCCGAACCCCCAAAGAACCCTTTAATATCGGATCCAACCTAAAAGGTTCCTTGAAATACATGTATTTGAGAAATTTACAAACACGATTTGAAAGAGAAGGGGTTGTAGTATGTAAAGGGATTGAAATTATTGAGTTTACTTGAGATTGCGCAAGAGAATTCTACGGCGATAAAGATGCGCAGAAAAGTAATACTGCACATTATTCAGGGCATTAAAGTTGCAAGACACCTACAGTTGCGAACTATTTTAGTGCCACATATGGCTGCACTGTACAGCAGAGTTACACGGCATTTACAAATGAGCTGTATAGTTCCATTATATTTATGACTGTGCAGTAATGTTAAGAATACTTATATATGTACAGTAGAATCCCACGAAACTTACGACTGTGCAGTATAACTATATGATAGTGATGGTTGCGCAGTAAGGTGTGAGGAGTATTTATATATGCGCAGTATATTTACATAGCCTTTTCGGATGCGAAGTAAAGTTAAACGGCACATGCTAAAGTGCAATAAAGTTACACGGTATATACTTCTGCGTAATAAAGTGACATTTCATTTATGGTTGCGCAGTATAATCACACGGTATTTATAACTGTTCCCTTTAGGACGCGACGATCGTAGTGACCACGTGTTCTAAAAATTTGTTTCGCCTTACAACAGGATAGTATATTTTTGAAAGTTTATCCACATCTATTCTTAAATGGACAGCATTCTCATTACCAGCAATATGACACATTTCCAACATCAGACCTTTGCGATAGTCATATTCATTCGTAAGAATTTTCGCGTTATCAAAATCGAAAAAATGATCTTTCTCAATACTATGCTTAGTGAGCATTGTCTGTTTGTTAGGGACCTTATACATATCTTTCTTGTGTTCTTTAATCCTCACTCCTAACGGACGTTTAGTTTGGCCTATGTAAACCACTTTGCAATTTTGACATTTGCACCAAATGCCACAAACAATATCGCTATTTTTCAAATTATTTAATTTATCTTTAGTGGGTCTCAGGACCGAAGTAAGGTCTCTTTTGTTTTTAAACGCCGTAGTTATGTCATAATGCCCGAGAACTCTCGCAATTCGCTCAGATAGACCTTCAACATATGGAATGCTAATAAAAGACCTAATCTCCGCGTTTTGAACTATTTCGTCAACTCTACGTTGTTCATTTTGGGCCAAAATATGTAATCTGAAATTTATATTACCTTTAACCAATTTTTCCGGGTAAAAGTTGTCGCGAAGTGTGTCTTCCACTAATCGCAAATTTTCTTGATGATATGGTTTATCCGAAAGAAGAATGGCTCTGTCAACCATATTAAAAACTAAATCTACCAAATTAATTAGATTTTCAAAATTTCATTCAAACTTGAGAATTGTTTATTTTTTACCCCAAATTTGTGTTTCTCTTTATTCTTTCTCATTTGGTCCTCTAACAAGGGTCCAGGTCTGTGCCCGTGCTCTTTAAGTTCTTACATGTTCGGGTCCGGGCTGGACCCTTGCTGGACCATTTAGGTCCCTGTAAACTTTAAAAATTATTGGTTCCGATCTCTTCCTTAGACACTTAAAAAGAACCTTTAAGTTTAATAAAAAATTTAAAAATTGCTTGACAATTTTTATGGCGCCCAAAGTGGGGTCCTTTCTTTGAAAAGGTGAATATTGGATAATATTCCGAAGTATCACGCCCGATTAGCCAGGACCACCAGTGACCGCACGGACAACAGTCGAACCCGTCTCAAGGGGCCGTAGCGACGATTTCGACTCAATCACTTCCGGGAGTGAACAAAAAAACCCGGTGGCGCTCAAACCAAACCTGTGATTCTTCTTCGGAAACTTCAGAGTATTTTCGAGGCTTTCCACCCGAAGAGCAGGTCCGTTCAGCTGTTAACATGGATCAGCAAGGGACACTTGGCAGATGGCACCTCCATATCGACATGCGGATCCTCAATTATGTCCTCAAACAACCTTCGGAATACTACGACTATTGCTCCCATGACACAATCTCCGCTTGGAACTCACACCACATCGATCACCCCCATGAGTCCAATAGTCCGTAGTGTACCAGGGTCGTCTTTGATTTCCACAACGATGCCGCCAATCCATACTCCTCTCGGGGCAAGAAATTCCTCTTTGTTGTAACTGATCTACATGCCGGTTGGGAACCTGTTTCGAACCTCAAAGGGTCGGATTACAGGTAAAAATTACTGGAAAACATCTCTTGACGGACGTACAAGAAGCCCCCACGTCGCAAGCGAGGCCGACCTAGTAAGATAGGCACGCTCCCTACACAGGAAACGGTCCTGGAGAGTGGAAGAATGGACAACGCACGTTACCAATTTCGAACTCAGACCAGTAGGAAGAACTATAAAGAGTCCGTGATCATCCGGCCCCAGCCAGCCACAGTGTGTCGAAATCATTTTTGACATCGTTCGAAATGAATGTTACAAAATATTAGTATAAAATAATAGAAGGCATGATAATAATAATTATTATATTTCAAATTACATTGAAATTAATGCATTCGTTGAAATATCAAATATTACGTTTTCTATCGAAAATCGATATTTGAAGGTTAAAAATTCAACTACTTTGATGAAAATTTACATATTTGTTAGAAAAATCAACTCTGGTTAAAATTTTTAATATTTTGTTGAAATTCTTTTCATTTGGTTTTAAGATGTCCACTACAATTTCATTTAGAATTCTTTTTGTTATAGCAAATCTTTTTGGGTGAAGATTATTCTTTTTTGTTTGAAAATTTTGCCATTCAGTTTAAAATTTATGTTTCTTTGCCAAATTGTTAACAAAACCATTTACACTTGAAATGAAAAAGTTTAATTTTCAGTTTTAAAAAATTAACGAATTTGCCACCAAATAGTTACATTTTCATTTAAAACATAACATATTACAAAATAATTAAATTTTTAAAAAATTAGATAAATTTTCAACAAAAAACTAAAAAATATAATTATTTTAAAACAATAACAACTGAACTGAACCAGAAAATGCATTTCAAGAAAATTTTAATATTTTTAACTAAAATAATGAATCTTCAACCAAAAAAATTAATTTTTAAAAGGTCGTTCAACCTTAAAACAATTAGAGAAATTTTCAACAAAAAAGAGAAAATTTCAACCAAAGAAAGAATTTTCAACAAATGAATTAAATTTTCAACTAAAATGATGAATCTTCAACCCAAAAAAATATCCATTTTTACTCAATTAGTTTAAAATTTAACCAAGTAGTCGAATGCAAACAAAAAGGACAGCTTTTAAACAAAATAATTGAGTCCTCAACAAAGGAGCTTTAACAAAAGATAATTCACAATCACAAAATTACAGTTGTAGATGTACATATGCATATATTATCGAGAGCTAAGCTCTAGAACAAACACAGAAAAAAAAACTATCTACAAAATTGTTGAGTTTTCAACCCAAAAAGCCTAATGTTAAATGGATTCGATCTCCTTTGAAATCATTGTTACAACACTGTTTTTTTTTTGGTTGGATATTAATTTTTTCAACAGAAAATTCAACTATAAAATTTTTTGTAGAAAATTAATTTTTTAAATTAAAGTGTGATCTTTTTTAGTTAAAAATCTAACTAATTGTTTAAAAATTTATGGATTTGGTGGAAAATTCGTCTTTTTTAGTACAAAATTAATCTTCTTCTTTGAAAATTCATCTTGCTGATTTAGGATTCAATCATTTTTCTAACAATTCTTTTTTTCAAAAATAATTTATTCAAGTGAAAATTTAACTTTCCATTTTTCGTTAAAAATTTATTGGCCTTTTTTAATTACAATCTGTTTTGGTAGAGAGCTCAGCTATTTTTTTTAATAGACTACTTAAAATTGAATTTTTTTTTAACTAAAAACTGAACTATCCCATTTTTCGTTTAATATTAAGTTCATAATTGAAGCTTCGTCTGTTTCGGTTTAAAACGAACCTCTTTGATTGAAAATTCAACTATTTTCTTCAAATTTCTATTTTTTTTTAAATTAATATTACAATATTTTTTTAAATTAATATTTTTGATTAAGGATTCAGTTATTTAAAAAAAAATTGCTTTCCAGTTTGTTAAAAACCAATTTCTTTAAAAGAAATTTTGATTCTACTATTTTTGGTGGCAAATTGATATTTTAAATTGAAAATTGACCTTTTTTACTTTTTCTTTATTCATAATGTCCCCTACGGGTTTACATGACTTGCATTCCTTACAATCTTTCCGTTTATATCTATGTTTTTTACAATCTCATCCTTTCTATATAAACAATTATTTACAACTATTTACATAAAGTCTTATATCTAGTTCCTTATCTCTATTTTCTGCGATAGCGAAGTTTAGGACTTATTAGAAAACGAGTGAACGAGCGAACGAAAGCGAGATTTCAAACGAATGAGCGAGAGAGAAGCACGAGACTACTGAACTTTTACCTTACCATTACTTACAATCTTTACGCTCCTAATCTAAGCGACTTCCGTTTCCGTTTTCTTTTACATTTTTTTACCTCCATTTGCCTGTTTTCACTAGCATTCTTTCATTCTCTCTCATTCGCTCTCCTAGCACCCTCCAACTCCTTCATCCATTCTTCTCCTAATTCAGCCTCCCCTAGACTCGTAACCACCTTCTCTTACCAGCTTCCTTTATCTTCCATTCCTCTCTTACATCCTTTCCATACATGCTCCCATGTTTCCTCTTCCCATTCACATATTCTACACTTTTTGTTCCCTTCTTTTTCCCAGTACATCCCTACCCTTACCTCGTTTCCCAATCTTATTCTTGCTATTCTAGTAAACCGCCTCTCCCCATCCCTTTTCTAAATACTTTGGCACTCCTTCCTTTTTTATCATCTTATACCATTTATTGTATTTTGATTCCTCAATCATCCTCCATCTTTCTACTAATTGTCTTTCCTTCTCCCTTTTTTCCAATTCTTCATAGTTTACTCCAGTCCCGTCTTCTATTTTTCTATCATTAAAGGACTTCCTCCTTTCTTCTTCCCTTCTCGTTAATTCGATTGCCCTCCCTCTCCTCTCTTCTACCTCCATCAAACACTTTCTCGCCAACTCTCCTCCCTTTCCCTTCCTTAGCTTCGCCTCAAATTTCTATGCTCTCTTTCCCGCTCTAATACTTAACTTATCCCTTTGCGCTTCTTCTCTCACCATATATCTTGGCGTCCTCCAGTTTGCCTTAAGTGTCCACCTTATATACCTTTGTTGTAAACTCTCAATATCTTTCCTTTCTTTCCATCCCCATATCTCTGCTCCATAACCTAATATCGGCCATACCAGCGTATCAAAAAACCACATTCTCCTTCTCCAATTTTTGTTGAACCTTCCTTTTCCTATTCCCTATCCATTCTTTCTTCCTCCCCCTCCTTTTCTAAACCTCATTATCCTTGTCTTTTCTACATTTACATTGAGCTTTTTCCCATCTAAGTATTTCTCTAATCCTGTAATTAATCCCGCCATCCCTTCTTCATCCTCTGTCATCAACACTATGTCGTCTGATCATGCCAGTGTGTATATCTTTTCCTTCCCTATCCTGACTCCTCTCCAACCTTTTCTCCTCATTTCTTTCAAGTCTGATATTAATATATTAAATACAATTGGGCTTAGATGACATCCTTACCTCACTACTCTCACCAATCAGAAACTATCTCCTACTTGCTCTCCTACCTTTACCCTGTTTTTTGTCTCTCTACAAATTTCTGATACTCTCTTTATTAATCCCTCTCTTATCCCCTTTTTTACCATAAATTTTTCTATATCGCCTCGGTCTAATGAGTGAAACGCCGCCTTTATGTCCACGAACATTGCTATCATTGCCCCTTTTTTCCTTTTAATTCTCTTATTTACTAGATAGTTCAGAACATATATGTTAATAATTAACCCCATTCCTTTTCTAAACCCTGACTAATTCGGTGACTCGATCATTATTCTTAAAACCTTAACTATTTCTTCCCTGGATATGTCCTCCTCCTCATCTCTTTCTCTACCATATCTTCCTCCCTTTATAACTTTTCTCTCTACTCCTCCTAGCAAATCCAAAAAATATTTCTTCCATTCTAAAATTTCAATATATTGGTTTACTCTTTTTCTTCTTTTTCTTTCTCTATTTACTACCTTATCCCACCCACTTCTATTCCCCCCTTTGCTAACTTCACTTTTGTTTGTGCACTCTAATCCTATTTTTACTTCTCCTATCATTTTTTCCATCTCCTCGTCCACATTTCCCTCTCCCATTTTGACATTTTTGACTTTTTCTCTAAACTGTTCTTTTCCTTCCTTCTTTTCAAGGGAAAGTGATCCGAATCAATATAATCACCTCCCTCTAGTTTCTTCACCTTCTATCTTACCTCATCATCCACTATCACATAATCAATTACCGTTCCCCTTTCACCTCCCGAGCGTGTATTCACCTTTCTCTTTGGATTTTCTTCCTCTTTCTTCTCCGCATTCCCTTCCTCCTCTGTCTCCTGTTCTCGCATTGAAATCCCTACCTATTATCAGTCTAATCTCTTCTTTATTTTCTTCAATCATTTCTTTCATCTCCTCTGCTTTCTCCTGCATATCACCGTTCAAATAAACCCCCACTACCTTCCACTTTTCTCCTCCCATCATTACCTCTTCTACTATTAATCCTTCTTTTTGTTCTTTCCTGTCTTTCTTATTTTTCCCTGTCATACATTCATTCCTTACTCCCATCACCATCCCTCCTATTACTCTGCCCTTTTTATTCTTCCTCTTTGCATTTTTCACTTGCCATTTGTAACCTATTGGTAACCTTCCCCTTACTCTTTCCCATCCCTTTTCATCTAGCCACGTCTCCAGCATTATGACTACATTCCATTGTGTCAAATGTGTCATAAACTCCCTATCCTTTCTCTCCAATCCTGCTAAATTTGTTACATTCCAAAATTTATAAATTTTATGTAACCCTTAAAACTAAGCATAATCTACCTTATCATACATGACATAGGATAAAGCCACCACTTTTGGACTAGCTTGTTACCGATCTTCTCTCAGTTATAACCCATACATGATAACCGACTACGGTCGATAAGAAAGAAACCATAAGGTACTTAAAAGATTTACCAAGGAGAGGTAACCACTCAGAGAATACCGATGTGCGGTCATTGAGAATCTGTAATTCTAAACTCACTCATTATAAAATAATTACAGATCGTTAAACATACGAAAGTATTTATACTTTCAACAAATTAAAACAATAACAAAATCAAGTGAAAATCATGTAAAGTATGAATACACGCGTGTGTTTAAATTAAGTAATCTCTATTATATCTGCATACACTAGTTCATCATAACTACTATCGGTGAGAAAACTATAGGCATCTGCCTTTGAAGCTTAACAACTCAGTTTAAAAAAATGCTATCGCAACAAAAAAAAACAGTCATATAAAAGCTGTAAGTGTTCTACGTAAATGAGCTTGAAGGCGTTTATGTGAACAAAATTTTGTGCTTAACAGACTGAACAATGTAAAAAAAGTAAGGATTTTCGGGTACATTCAAGAACAGTCAAGTTTAGATCATTATTTCTTATACAAGGGACGAAGGGGAAAATTTGAAAAAATTCATAAGTATGAGGAAAATTGTTGTCAACCAGTTGCAGTTGAGAAATTTAAATAATAATAAAAATTGTTGCTTAAAAGTACAAAAATGTGCAACTATATTATCTTCAGTTCTAATACAGTTCGAATCGCTTTAATATCTGTATTAGAACTGAAGATAATATAGTTGCAAATTTTTGTACTTTTAAGCAACAATTTTTATTATTATTTAAATTTCTCAACTGCAACTGATTCACAACAGTGTTTCTCATACCCATACATTTTTTCAAATTTTTTCCATCGCCCTTTTTATAAGAAATAATGCTCTAAACTTGAATGTTCTTAAATGTACCCGAAAATCCTTACTTTTTTTTTAATTTTTCAGTCTGCTAAGCACAACATTTTTTTTACATAAATGCCTTCAAGCTCATTTACGTAGAACACTTTCAGCTTTTATATGACTGTTTTTTTTTGCGCTAGCATTTTTTTTTGCCTGAGTTGTTAAGCTTCAAATGCAGATGCCTATAGTTTTCTCGCCGATAGTAGTGGCCCAATTAGCGGAATAAGAGGTATATGGTCAGACACACTGTAATTAAAAGTGTCTGGGTTACGCCAACACCCAATTCGCATTCCTGAAAAAGAGCAAGATTGAAATGCGCGACAACCGATCATCGCGACCCGCAGACTCTATTAGTCATCGCGTACGATAGCGTGGTTCGCGCGTATCAAATAACATAAAGCAAATGTAAGCGAACACCAGAAATCTCAATAGACAAGATACTAAAAATCTCCACTCAAGAACATTGTAACTTGATACTATTAATTATTTAAAATCTAATTTTAAGAAGTACGTGACTCGTGGACAAAGTGACCAAACATAAACTGTACGTGACCTATTCAAATCTGAAGCGCATAAAAGCCCTTATGCTACCCCTAATAGTCGTCTTTAGTTCGCAGCAGTCAAACTGGCATCAACTAAAAACGCCCGGTAGAATTCCGTCGCTATTCTACAAATCATCGGGGATATTATCGACACTATAAATCTTCTATTGCCCCACATTAAATAATTAGTCAGGCTTTAGCACCCTGACTTAATCAGCCCTTTAACCTCCCTCACCTTTCCCATTATACATATACTACCCCCTTTTGTTCGGGACGTAACAGCTGATTTGGTGGCAGCGGTGAGATTGTCACTTTTTTGTTCAAATTCAGTATATTTAATCTAAATTTAAATTAATTAATCCGGAAAAGTTATAAATTTTAGAATTCTAAGCCCTTCTTTCGTTACATCTTGTAATAGCCCTTTCTAACCTAAATTCCTAAGAGTCTAGAAAAACAAGTTAACACCATTGTAAGAATTTTTTTTCACGAACTGATCACTCGTGAATGGAAATCACACAACGGAATTAATACTTTCAAATTCAATCAATTTGAACAAAAAGGAAAGTTAAAAATTGAAAGTTTCAATTAATAGACACAATCAACACCTTTACGTTCGTTATATAACGAATCAAGTGTGTCTAATCTTTACTACCTTTTTCTACTAAACGAATAAAGGTATTCGTTTGTTAAAGTGATAGGTACACATTTCGATCAAACCGTTCACCTACATTTTGGCAACGTGTTCATCACTCATAATTAATAATAGATCTTCCTATATCAAGTCTAGTAATTATCTGGAGTCATTTATATACAAAAAGGCAGTTACAATATTATCACTTAAAGAATTTTCGAGCAAGCAAAAGCGATGAATTTAACTTAGCATTCGCAGGCATTTCATGCTTTCATCTCAGTGAAATTGTCTAACTGTTACTGTCTGCTTCTACTTGCGCTGAACGCAACTGTCAATCAGTGATCAAGCGTAATTATAGTTCTCGTAGTAAATCCACCTAAACTTCATAAATCTGTATTTTATTAAAATAATTACGAATATAAAAATTCAAAATTACAAAATTAACAAAGTTTTTTCTGCTTAATATCTGTGTTCCTCAAAAATCGTTAAATCTATTGTAATTAAATGATAATACAGGCACCTCGCATTAACCTTGTAAGTAAAGGGTTTTTAAACAACGACAATTTATATTATACACAACAATCTTCGAAAATTTTTGCGATATTTAAACATTTTATCTTTCAAAATTTAAAACCCCTCTCAAAGTTTGGATTTAAAATTTAGTTATTTGACCTTCAAAATATTATTCGATCTATGATCAAGATATTATAATTTAAGGAATTAATTCAGTAATTCGAATCCTCTTTTAAAAACTGAGCAGTCCTTGTGCACATTTTATTTATTTTAAGCCAGTAATTAACATTTAAAACCAATGACAGATAATTCATTTTTTATCCTTCAAGTTTAAATTACTTCGTATTAAAAACAACTATCAATAAAAAAAGCAAAATGCCTAATAATACAAATGAAACTCAATTTAGCGGCGATGTTAACCGTACACTTAGTGAGGCCAGGATAACATCCATGGCAGAGTGTTTTGCCGTACAACAAGGGGTTATAAATATCCCCAGTTATGATGGAAAACATATGCCCGTAAGAGACTTTATCCAAGATATAATAAATGGGGAATCATCCGTGCCAGGAAATTGTGAAAAACAATATCTCAAGGCTGTATAGCACGAATAAAAGGTGCAGCAAGAGATTCCATTCATGAAAAAAATTTTACAACTATAACTGATTCAATAAAACATTTAAAACAGCGTTTACCCCTCGTAAAACTTATGCGTGGTATTTGAACGAAATTTCAACTATCCGGATGAATCGTGAAGAAAATGTGAGGGCATTTTTTGTTCGGATAACCCTTCTAAAATCAGGATTCCAAGGGGCCCTTGAAGACAAATATCCAAATGTTGAACAGCTACTACTCCCATTAAATGACTGTGCCCACGAAGCTTTTAAACGAGGCCTGTCTGGCGGTAGTTCGGGGTTGGTAGAAGCAAGTAATCCCGGGAGTTTAGACACAGCATTGAAAGTCGCGCTTGAATACGAGGCACGACAACAGTTGAATCCTCAGTATCCTATCAATTATTATCGAGAATCAAGATATCCTCAGCCGAGCTATTCAGGATCACGAGACCGTAGCCTAAGCCCACATGTGCGATTTGCAACAATTCCTCATTCATCTAAAAATACTGATCCAAAACCAAATGTAACGGGAATAATAAGGCGTCCTTCTTCTTCCGTGACTTCTAATAATCAAAATAACATGCCTCCTTATCAGTATCCTTACATGCCCTATAATCCTTATCCTTACTATTCAACTATTCCCATGCAAAACAATGGCTATCCAAACAGCAATTATTCCCGGGGAGGTGTAAATACACCACCACGCTCTCTATCTCCTCTTCCACCCAGCAAGGAGACTTTAAACTACAACTCCGCTCGCCGCACAGTCGAGAATCTCCAGTCGTAGAGTTTTCATCATCAGAATTTTTGGAAAAGAAAGACTCATTCTTAGTCGACACCGGAGCCGACATCAACATAATTAAATTGGACTCTTTGCACGATGATCTATTAATAACAGAAAGTGAATTTATTGAAATAACAGGAATTACACACATAAAAATATCCACTATCGACACAATAAAATTAGCCATAGAAAATGCTATCGTAGTTTTTCACGTAGCTTCACCGAGATTTCCCTTTCACTACGGATGGAATTTTAGGCCGAGAATATCTTCGTCAAGAAAAGGTCGGAATTTCATTTTGGCATGAGACCCTAGTTACTTATTCAAACCCCAATAGACCCATTCCATTTACCGATAAAGAATCTAAGATTGAACAAGATTTAATACTTGACTATAAAGGAACAGGGCTAGGGAAAATTAATATAAAAGCCAGGACTAAACAGGTAATTACAGTGCGAGTAATAAATAGTGACCTAAAGGAAGGTTATCTACCATTAGTCAAATCCATAGACGGATTAATAATAGGAGAAGCCGTAGTGTCAAATTCAAACGGGAATTGTCATGAATAGGCAATGAATACAACGGACGAAGACCTTGAAATAGAAATAGACCCACAAGAACCCCTCCCCTTTGAATATCATAATTTACCAGGTGATGAATTGGACTACACTCCCCCAGAAAATAGAGTAGAAGACATTCTAGACATCCTAGAACTACATCATTTAAATAAAGAAGAAAAGGAACACGTGAAACAAATAATTCAAAAATATCCCGATGTTTTTCATCTGACTGGAGAGCCTTTAACTCCAACGAACATAGTACACCATAAAATACACATTACTGACGACGTGCCAATTCACGTTCGACCATATCAATTTTCTCCTACTCAAAAGGAAGAAGCAAAGATTGTAATAGACAGAATGCTTACAGAAGGTGCCATTGGTCATTCGAAGTCACCTTATAGCTCTTCCATGTTAATAATCCCCAAAAAGATGGACCACACTGGAAAAAGAAAATATAGGGTAGTTATAGATTTCAGGTTATTAAATTAAAAAACAATTGGAGACGCCTACCCACTTTCAAACATTACAGAAATATTAGATCATCTAGGAAAAGCACGGAACATTACAGTTTTTGATCTAGCTAGCGGATTCCATCAAATTGAGTTAAATACAACCGATAGACCAAAACCTGCGCTTTCATTTCTAAACGGCCACTATGAATATATTAGAATGCCAATGGGCTTAAAAAACTCTCCTGCAACGTTCCAACGTTTAATGGATCAAGTACTTTTAGGACTACAAGGAGTGCAACTGTTTGTATATCTTGACGATATAGTGATTTACGCAGAAACCCTGGAGGAACATGGGAAAAAGATGAGGCTAAAAAAGGCTAAAAATATAACCCTAAAAATATAAAACAATTCTTAGGACTAGCCGGGTACTATAGGAGATTCAACAAAGATTTTTCTGCAAGAACCAAGCCTTTAACTAACCTTTTAAAGAAAGGAGTACCTTTTATTTGGGGTTCAGCAGAAGAAAAAAGTTTCGAGGAATTAAGACAGGCCTTATGTGACAGTCCAAGTGTAAATACTCCACTACGGAAAGAGAATGTTTGACACTTTTATATGCAGTGCAACAATATCGACCATATGTTTATGGGAAAAAATTTACACTAGTTAGTGACCATGAGCCTTTAAAACGGATAGATTCGGTAAAAGACCCTGGACAACGTTTAATTCGTTGGCGATAAAAATTGAGAGACTATGAATATTCCTTAAATATAAGCCCGGAAAGTTAAATACAAATGCCGACGCTCTTTCCAGAAATCCAATTTCAAACAGTTCATTAGACGAAAGTAGGAAGAAAAATGTAAAGAATTCTGCCAGGTTACTACCAATACAGACACGTAAACCACACAAAGCAATACACAATCCGCTAAACCCATTGTTAAACCCAAAAGCGCCAATCCAAGGATCAAGCCGGCGATCATAACAAAGAAAAGACCATCAACGGAAACTGGCAGTTTTAAGCCCTCTAACTCAAGAACGCAGCGTCCAATGATCACGAAATCTAAAGATAGCACTCAAATTACAGGCCCTGCTTCCATAACTTCCAGCAGTTTAAATAAAAGCACAATAGGTAAGCGTTTACTTCGCCGTAGGGCAGAAGAGGAAAGAAGAAAACCAAAGCCCAACTACCGAGACTCAAGCACTGACTCGGAAGATAACTTTGATGAAGTCGATAAACCCATCCCTCCTATATTTCAGAAAAAACGAAGCGTTTTACCCAGTTTGGAAATGCCGTTAGCAGCATTCCCAGCCCACAACTTACCCCTGAGTGCCCCTCCAAAAGCACCAGGACAATTCCAGGAGTTATTCAAAGACAAAGAAAACGAAGATCAAGCCAAAGAAGAAAAATAAACCGAGCCCATTGTAACCCTAAGTCCACCCCAGAGTGATAGTGAAGATAGTTCGGCAGAAGAAGAAAGAACCGATGAGCAATCAGAAAAAAGGAGTGACATCAACAATACACGAATAACTACAGAGGATTTGCAGGAATCATTTTCTCGTTTTGAGCTACTTCATAACTATATCATTTACATCAATGATAAGTATGACTGACTACATGCACATACTATCACTGAACGACGTACAGTCGCGCAGTGGAACGGACGGCTAGCATCAGGCGTGACGACAACAACCATGATGGCCGACGACAATCAAAAGAAACACTATAGCAGCTTACAGACTCTGCCTGCACCCCGAGCGAAATACCAGTAGCAAGAGAGCAGCATTCCGACAACATGGTCAGCGAGAAGCAGATAAGGTAACCGAACTCGCAACTATATGGAGTGACGTCACGATTCATTATGGTTGAAGGCTCAAGTGATGAAACACGAGCGCGATAAGAACGCCTGCAGAAAGGAATACCACACCCATCACATGGAGTTGCACACCCACAATCACGACATAGAGTACCAACAACAGCTAACACCAGTAAAAGAAGAATGCAGTATTGAAGCTTCAATCAAGAGTGGTAGAAATTCACTAAGTGAGTACCAACATTTTAGGTTAGGTTTGTGAAATATTCGTTTTTCGGAATTTACAATTTGTATTACAACAAAATCTGTATTATTAGATTAAACAAAAGAAAAATTTTTCTGATAATTCTAACATTTCATTTAATTAAATAATTGAGTAAAGGTTTAAAACGAATATTCCACACGTGTTCTAATTATAGCAATTGCACACTAAGAGCCTGTAATAATTTAAATAAGGAAATTCAACTAAAAATTGCAAAATTCTAAAAAGAATTGTCAAAAGATCAGATAATTTAATTCAAATTATAAGGGTGAAGGAAAAATTAAAAACAGACACATCTTTAAACTAACGACATAGAATCAAACAACAGAACATATGAGAAAACAAAGTTAACTATACCGTTAGTCCAACATACAAAACTGTAAAAAATAAAACAAAAATGTATTCAATACAAAAGCATATATAAATATAAAATGAAAAAGAGATGGTAAGATAGCATAGAGGACCAATCGAAGGATCTAGCGATTATAGGTCAGAATCGGACTCGCCACGAGCGCCGTCTTCCAGATCCGAGACCCAAACAGTTTCAATTTTGTGAACTGAAAGCAAAGAATAATTATAACTTACAAACTGAAAAGAAGTATAAGGACTTAATGGAAAAACGATCAATTACCTGTCGGATCTCTGAGAATATGACCACACTTACAGGTATGTTCAGTGTATACCAACGGAACGAAACGCCCACACAAGCAAAATCTATACTTTGTGCCCTCTGTACTGAAAGGAAAGAAAGAAACATAAGTGCATAGAAAACAGCGAACTTACTGAGAGACATTATTACAATCAAAATAAAAACAAAGAAAAGAACGTGTGATGGAAAGTGAGAACAAAGTAATATCATCTTAACCCATACATATCTGCGATTCACACTGCACGTGTGTATGTTGCGGTGGCAGGGAATTTAAGGAAGGCGAAAAATGCAGGCTGATGTCATAAAGTTCATCAGCGCGATGACATAGCGAAGTCCGGGCCTCCATAAGTTCCGCATTCGATGCTACAGACAGATGGACGACCTCGGCGCTCGAAACAGCTTCCTCTAGTTGTAGCACTTGCAATAACGTAGAATAGAATCTCGCGGCAGTACTCAGATTCATAAGCTTCGAATGAAACTTCGCAATAGAGAAACCCCCGGATGGAGCCCTCCTAGGCATGTCTACAAATAAACAAACAAAAATAAAATAAAAACTTTAATTTAGAAATTTGTTAAATTCCATAACTTATCATATACCTGTGGCAACTTTATACCAACACCCAAGGCAATAAATAGTTCAATAAATCCGATAATAGTTTCTCTTAATTTAAGTGAAAAAACACGAACAAAACAGCCAGGATATCGATATCTACGTTGTCGCGCTAGTAGGTGTAACATAACGAAATCTTGATCATTTACATCTATTCCAAAATTAAGCCTACACAATCTGATAAACGTCTCCAAAAAATTGACAGGGTTTGTACCCCATATAAGAAGACAATGAATTCCCGCACGACGCTCAATACACGCCAACCGAGAGCTCAAACTTTCACTAAAAGATAGCACGGAAGTAGAGCAAGATTAGAACTTAAATTGACAAATCTTCATGGAAGTTCCCTCTTGAACAGCATAATTAAAAACAAAGGGCGATAAATCAAAATCCGAAACACACTGTTCAAATTCCGATGGCAATATATTCTCATCCGCGTTATTAATGAAGAGATCGTAAACCATCTCATCACTTAGATGAAACCGAAGAATTATCACCATAAATTAAAGAAAGCAAAAACTGATCAGGGTCAGAATTTACATTAAAATCAGCGGAAGATGTCATTTCTACAACTCACGAAGCGCAAATGAAACGAAGTTCGAAGAACGTTTAAAATCCACATAAAAGATGTAATATGAGACTCACCATAAATGCTGAACGTAGCGGAAGTTACAGATAAATCCAGTGTAATGTTTTGTTCAAAACAATAGTCTTCGTATCGAATAGTGGAAGCAGAAGCGACCGAAGAACTATCGGACTCCATGGTGACACAAAGACTGAGAGATCGCGATGCAAATACGAGTCCAGAAGAAATCTGCTGACAATCAAAAAGTTCTACAGCAAAGAAAAGACAAAAGACATGAATAGTAAAGATTTCAAGGAATACTCACCATAACTCATGTAGTAAAACCAACATAGTTATCACAATACCATTACACAAAATTTAACCACATATTCACTATTAAGCACAAACTATCTTTCACATCTGGGCGATACTTGAAAATGAATCGTTAGAAAGAGTATTACTACATTCAAACAGTTTGCAATAAATAAGGCTATAATTGATTTAACACAACACAGTTACCACTTGAGTTTATCAAGGGAATTTTCATCGGGGACGATGATGATTTTAAGAAGGGAGGACTGTTGCATTCCAAAATTTAGAAATTTTATATAACCCTTAAAACTAAGCATAATCTACCTTATCATACATGAAAACTACAAACACCCGGTAGAATTCCGTCGCTATTCTACAAATCATCGGGGATATCATCGACACTACAAATCTTCGCTTGCCGTTTTAAGACTGAAAGGTAGCGTAAGTTTTATAATTCTTTTATTGTAAATTAATTTTATGTTCTTATCTTATATTATAATAAATGTACCATAACTTGTGAAAATTGCCATATTTTTGAGTTTTTAATAACACACAATCCCCGTAGGATTGACGAGTGACAACGATCCCACATTAAATAATTAGTCAGGCTTTACCACCCTGACTTAATCAGCCCTTTAACCTCCCTCACCTATCCCATTAACATACTACCCTCGCCTTTTACTCGGGACGTAACAAATCCCAGTAACAAATCTTCCATTCTTCCCTATTTTCGTTTCTCATTTTTTTCCCTTCTTACTATTTCTTATTTTCCTATTTCCCGTTCCTCCCTCTCCTAGTTTCCCTGCACCTCATTTCTTACTATCTGTTCCTTTTCTTCATCCCAATCACACCATACTTCGTCATCTATATTCTCCCATACTTAACCCATGTTCTCTTTCCCTTTTTTCTTTCCTCTTCCGCTATTTTCCTTAATTTTTACTGCATCTTCCTTTCTGACCATGTCAAATTATCCTCTATTCTCTCTGGACTTCCATATAATAACCACTTTTTTGTCATCACCTCCCTCTTATGTTCCCATTTCTTTAGTTTCACTAATACCATTATCTCCCCTCTTCGCTCTTCCCTTCCTACACTTCGCATTTCCTCTATCTCTACCTTAGCCCCATCCTTTTTAGTACTTCGTCCACCCCTATTTTTTTCTATTTTTCTCAGCCATTATTATCACTCTTCCCTACCAAACTCTGCTTTTCCGGCGGCGATCTAAACATTTTTGATATTTAACGCTCGCACCGATATTTTCCTTCTCTTCACTACTTTCCCTCTTCCATCTCTTCCTTTTGATAAAAGCCTCAATTGATCCTTCGCTTTTTGCTCTTAATCTCTCCTTTTCTATAGTTTTCTTATACTTCCCCCTTGCCTTCCTTTCCTTGCTCTCCTCTTTCGGCGTACTGAACACTTCCTGTCCTAAGTCTGTTTCTTCCGCGGAGAATTCGCTCCGCTAACCATGGATCAAATTCAAACTCTCCTGCCTTCTATGCTTCCCTGCCTCTATTTACCGTCGCGGTTTGGTACCTGCCTCGCCTTTCTTTGTCGCTACCCAACCCTGCTCAATCACACAATCCCTCAATTAATCTCTCATATCCACACCCTTTTACACACTTCCACAATCCACTAACCTCAAATTTCACCACAATATCAGAAAAACTAAGCATCAACTATTCCCACTACTTTACACTTTCATGCCGGCAACGGAAGCCTCCTTTTTTTACTCAATAATTCAATTTTTTTAATTTTCCTGTTTTGGTAGAAAATTAATCCTTTCATATTTTTTTCGAGAATTCTATTATTTTATTAAAAATTCCTTTTTCGGTGAAAAATTAATTTATTTAAGAGAAAAGTCGATTATACCATTTTTGATAGAGAATTGATATTTGAAATTAAAAATTGATCTTTTTCTATTGGAAATTCAACCATTTGTTTGAAAATGCACATATTTCGATGAAAATTCGTGTTTTTGGTAGGAAATTAGTCTTCTTGGTTAAAAATTTATTTTTGTGATTAAGAACAAAACTATTAATAAGTTGCACATTTCTTTTTTTTATTTTGTTAATAATTAAATTCTTCAACTAAAAATGTAACTATCCCACTTTCGGTGAAACATTGCAATTTTAAATAAAAATGGATATTTTTCTGTTGAAAATTCATCTGTTACTTTGAAAGTTCAACTACGTATTTTCAAATTCAACTATTTTAATAAATTTCAACTACTTTGTTGAACATTTAATTGTTTGTTGGTAAATATTAATTCTTTTAACTAAAAAGGAATAATCCTATTTCCGGTTCTATATATTTATATTTTTAATTAAAAATTTAACTGTACATTTTTAGGATGAAAAATTATATTCATAATTGAAACTAATTTTTTTTAGTTGAAAATTCTTCTTTTTGGTAGAAAATTAATTTTCTTTGTTAAAATCTTATCTTGTTTATTAAGGATTCAACTTTTTTTTCTGTTTGTTAAAAATTAATGTCTTTGAGGAAAATTTAAATTATATCATTATTCACACTTCCATGGAGAGACATGTTCGGGACAGTGGGACCACCTGCACCCCAACGACAAAATTTATTATTGTAAATGAACCGAAGCTTGATCTCTTTTAGTTAAAAATGCAATTATTTGTTTGAAAATTCCCGTATTTTGTTGAGAATTTGTGTTATAAATATAAAACTTCTCCCTTGAAAATTCATCTTTTTGATTGACAATTGACACGCTCAGAGCAAAAGCGAACTAAAAAAAAAAAGTTGTGCAAAAGCGACATAAAAACACCCGAGAACAAAAACGACCTAAGAATTCTCGAGAGGTAAAACGACACAAGAATAAAGGGAGAAGGTTCCACCCACCCTGCTCCTTTCCACCACGCTCTCCCTCCTTCACGTTTCCTACTCCTCTCCCGGCAGTACCACGCTCAGTCAGGCTGAAACTTGTAAACATTTGAACTCGTATATTTTTCGCGATTCATAGTGATATTCGAAGTTTTTTATTTTAATCATGGATTTGTCCGACAATGGTAAGTTAAATGTTACTCAACTGAAAAATTTTATTCATTCATTATCATTGTATAAATGCCTGATTGTGCAAGTTTCTTGAAATGATTGATTAACTTACATTGTTTTGCATCAGAAAATATCCAAGATCCATATCAATTTACGTCAGATGACTTCTCTGATCATGAATCAGGTGAAGAATTATGGAAAACCAACGAGAATGAGGGTGATAATGAGGGTTTCGGAAATGAAGCTACGTTAATAGTTATAACTACCTACATATTCTCCCACAATTTTTAAGTGCATTCTGAATGTGTAACTTTTTCCATAAACTCCTTGTAACTGAAAAAACTATACTTGAAAATATTGAATTTTATTTCATTGAAAAAAGAAAAAGTTTCTGCACATCCGTCAGCACGCAATTAATTATTTTCATTTCCCGATTTCAATATTTTTTCAATTAAAACTCGCTGTAATTCATATTTATCGCACATCGTTTAATTTAAAATTATTATAATAATATCATTATTTTTAGTAAACAAAAAAATAAACTAAGAATGAGAAATTAAAAATTTCAAATGCCTAAATTCAGAATGTTGATTTTTTTGTTGAAAAAAATGTTGATGTCGAAGAAACCTGAAATTAAAAGATTTTGTAGTTCTATAATTGTTGATTTGTTTAAATGTTGAAGTTTCGATGATTTTAGAAGTTCTGGAATTTTAACCTTTTCTAGTCGGAAAAAAATGAGCTATAAATTACAACATAATTCCAATTTCATGTGATGGAAGTGTTCGAGCTTTGAAAATAGTAGAAAATGTGGAATTTCGATCTTTTCAAGATGTGATCGACAAATGAAGCAATTAATAAAAATCCTCAAATTTCTGAAATTTTAAGAATTCTGATGTTTTTATATATACCCACTTGAAAATTTATAAACTTTCGAAGAATTTTGTAAGTGTTGTAAGTTTTGCAATTTTTATATTCCTAGAGATTTTAGGAATGCAAGATTTCAAAGTATTTTCAAGTTTTTGACGTTTTGAAGTTACAAAATGTTTAAATTCTGGAAGTTTTTGAGCTTCAAAATTTTTAGAAATGTTGCATTTTTGTGCCATGCATGAAGAAATTGATGGAATTTTATATTTTTTCATAAATTTTGTGAGTTATTAAAACTTTAAAACTTACATATTTTTAAAAATGATCAAAAAATGTTAAACTTTATAATAACCTCAAAGTTGATAGGTTCTGAGATTCTAGAATCTTTAAGTTTTTGTATATATCAAGTTCTCCATGATCTAGAGCATCGGGATTTTTAAAGTTTGTAAGTCAGAGAAGTTTTAAAAGTTTTTAAATAAACGGATATTGGAGATTTTATGATCTCAGAAATTAGACAATTTTAGGCTTTCCGTGCTTCAAAAAATTAAGCTATAAAAAATATTCGTGGCATTTCAGATGTTCAACAAATTCATGGAGTTAGAAAAGTTCGCAAACTTCAGTGTTTTTCAGTAAAAATAAAAAAAAATTGTACAGTTTAGAAATTAGTTCGAAGGTTTCGTGGCTATAGTATCTTGAAAGAAATGCTAAAAGTATTAAGTTGCCGAAGATGTTCAGTGAACTTAAAAACTTTATAAACCTGGAATTCTCCTTCAATTTGTTTGAGAACTACCTAACGGAGTATAGGCAACCTCTACAACCCCTACCTCCCAGTAATAATTTTCAAAATTCCCTGATTTTTCCTTCACTAATTTTTTATTTTCCTTGATCAGTACTATTCAAATACCAGAATTTCAATCTTGTAATAGTTTCAACACAGAATAAAACAGTGTATTTCCGACACAAGTTTCAAGTTTTTAAATTTATTTTAAACAAAAAATGTATTTTTTACTATAAAAGATAGATTTCTAACAAAATACTTTAATTTTCGATAGAAGAAATTAAGTTTTAACATAATAGTTGAATTTTCAATTGAAAAAGATTATTTTTCAACATAATAATTAAACTTCCAACCGAAGAGATGAATTTTCTACTAAAAGTATAAATCTAAAAAAAATGGTTTCTTAACAAAGAGATTCAACCAAATCTTTTAAACAAAATAGTTAAGTACTCAAGTAAAGAAGAAGACTTTTTAACTAAAAAATTGCATTTTTATAACAAACTAAAATTTATACTAAAGCAAATGAACTTTTAGTTCAAAAAGATAAATTTTCGAAAAAATTAGTTGAAGTTTCGGTTAAAAAAGATTTCAGTTGACTTTTCACGATCAAAATATAAATTTTTAAACAAAAAATAAATTTCGACGAAAAAAATTGAATGTTCAATCGAAAAAGATGAATTTTTAATCATAAAGGATTACTTTTCAACTAAATTTCTGAATTACCTACCAAATAGTTACATTGTTCCTTAAACTTTTTGAACATTTTTAAAGACTTTAAAGACTTAAAAAAAGCTATATTCTTGATTTCTAAGGTTTACAAATATTTTACATAAATAAAAAATATATCAATGATTTGAAACTAATATTAATACTACTAATATTTAGATGACGTATGCAAGAAATCAGACAAAAATACTCAAAATTGCGGAAAAAATCTTACATTCCTTTTTATAACTCTGATAAATCCCCTTAAGTTTGACGTCGAGCACAACTAAAAACATACTTAAAATATTATAAACTCAACCTCTCAAAACCAAAATAATGTGAAATCGGGATCATTAAAATTGATTCAATTTCATGTTATATCAGGTTAGTGACATTTTAAGTGATTAGAGGTGTTTCTTCTCAAAACTGTTTAAAAAAATTCTCGAGAAAATCTTTATGTTATTTTCGGACAGGATTTATTCCCGGAGATCCTCGAGAATGTTAAGATTCCTTAAGGGAATCCGCGGTTATCAATCAACTGATTAAAGTTTCCTCAAGGAATCCTAAGACTCTCGGGAACTTCCTAGAGTAATTTGAAAACGCTCCGGGCGTTCTTCGCATAAATCCGTTTATTCTCTCTAAACAGATATATAAACACGTTCATATTACATACTCTAAAATAAAAACATAAAAACTTTTTATACATTTAGAAACAATTTCCAACTGTAATGTAATTACTGTAAATAACTTACCCAGTGTAACTGATTAAGTTACTAGCTATATGTTGTAGACAGAAACAGAGATGCGGTAAGTAGAAATTAACATTTTCAGATACCACTCATTTCAACAAAATTCTTTGCTCATATCAGTTCATAACGTATCCAATGTTATGATTTCCAGTCATATTTTATCGCATCATTTGTTATGTAGTTATTTTACATGCACTTATTTTAACGAATTTGAAAAGCATACTGTTATTGAATAAAATATCAACATCTTTTTATAAACTGCATACGTAAATGCCTTTCTGAATTTAATAAACAGTAGCATTGAGCGATTAAAAATGAAGATTCTTTTCAACCGTCAAACGACGGACATAGAGTATAACGGAGCTGACGTCCTGTTAGAAATGTCGGAATCCGCAGTGAAGCACTGCTCGTACGAGTGCCCCAAACTCTTCTACGCACGCGTCGCGGTCGGTCTCTGATTCGTTGCTGTTCGCGCGCAATTCGAAATGCTAAAAAATAACATTTTTGTTGTTTATTATGAATAATGTCATTTTAACGTATATAAATGTTTATTAGACTGATATTAATGAATATTAATAAAAATTAAAAATTTTACTAGTGCATACTGTGTAAATAAAAATATCCTTTGATACTCACTTGTATTTCTCTTGCATATCTTTCATTATTCGAAAATTTTGTTATTTAAAGTTTATTAAAATATTTAAATTAATTTTATTGTAGAGAAATGTTAAAATTTTGTTCCGATTGTGTTATACATATTGTGCAGCATATTTTCATTCATATTTGGGTGAAGTAAAATTTTAAATTAAACAATTATTTTGGAATTAAAATTTATTTACACATAAGGAGTTCACAATTTTTAATAAACTATTTAAAAAAAATTAAATTCGAGTTTGAAAGAAAAATTAAATTCATTATTATCGGTCTAATAAACATTTATATAAGTTAAAATGACATTATTCATAATATACAATAAAAATGTTATTTTTTAACATTTCAAATTGCGCGAGAACAGCAACGAATCAGAGACCGAGCGCGACGCATGCGTAGGAGTGTTCAAGGCACTCGTACGAGCAGTGTTTCACTGCGTAGGGATTCGTACAGATACCTCCATTTTTAAAAGGACGTTAAGCGGGAAGTTTAAATCGTTTATAACGCTGCATGTGAATCGCTTCTTTGCAGCATATTGGTAGAATTATAATTCCATACTAGGCACATTTTCGATTTTAGAAAGAACGAAGAAAGCCTAAAAATGTTCTTGTATTTTGTTTTCTATTAATGAACTTATTATAAATAATTTGTACTAATTGTATAAAGTCGGCTAAAGTAATGTTCTTATCATCTTGAATATTATGAATATTAATAATTATTTGATAATAAATTATTAAAACAAAATCTGGTTATTATAAATAAAGCAGTTATACGCGGTAAGAAGAGAAGAATTCAGAATCTCAATTCCCATTGATACGTGAATTTTCCGCTGTCAGAAGTTCCAACAAGGAGTAAAAAAAAGCAAAATCTATTCTTCTTAGTCAACTTAAAAAATGCAATGAAAGCGTATTGAGAGGAATTAAAAAATTGAGGAATGCAAAATAAATAATAGAAAGACAGAGAATAGTGTAACTTTGAAGTCGAAAAACTTAGTCCTTTTAATCGATCAATCATAAACATTAAATAATAATGTTAATAAAAATAATTTCTAGTACTTTCAAAGCATATTTTTATAATTCTGTTTGAAGATAAATTCATTTTGCTTACCTTACACAACATTATTAAATAAATTTATTATTATTTATTATATTATTATATCTGTAATTTTTTTAAAACACATAAAATATTATAATTAAAATTACTCCACCGTAATAGCAGACAATAAATTGAAATTTTTAAACTTATATTTCACAAAAACGAATAGAAGCTATGCATGTACACATATTTTGTGAACAAATTAGAAGAAATTAAAATAATTAAAAATAAAGCATGTAAGTATGGAATTAAAAATAACCTAAACAAAAAATTGAAATCTCCAAACTTATGTTGCATACGGAGGAATAGAAACTATGTGAGTGCACATAGTTTATGAACATGTCAGAGGGAATTAAATAAGTCGTAAATACAGAATGTATGTATGGAATTAAGAATAACCATGAGAGGTGTGTCTACTGATGTGTCTGTGACAACACAAGTGTCAATCGTTAAGGAAATAAAAAAGAATTGGTTTCGGAGATAAACCTATTCTTTCGTTGGGCACTTCTCCCGATGGAAAATTAGCACATTCAAAAAAATTACAAAATGCTCACTCTTTCATTTAAATCTGAAAATATTAATTTTTTTCTATTCTCTTCTACTGGGTAATGATTGTAATGTTAAGTTAGTACTAATTATTATTATTATTAATTATTGTAATTAACATGATTATTATAAATTTTGTATAATATTACAACATAATAAAATATAATAATACAATACGAAATATACTTTATTAATCAAAAATTTGTATGATATTTCCCTACCGGTAATAAGCGTTGAATTCAGAAAAATTAAGAATTTGTATTTCTATGAATATGCGATTTTTCCTCCATCTAGAAATCCCCCAACGAGAACATAAAAAGTGCAAATCCTATTCCTCTGAATCGACATAGTAACATTTAACGGGAGCATTTATTTAACCTATTTTTCATTATTAAATATTTTTATAACTTATAAATTCGAAAAATATTCGAATTTATATTTATTCATATTTTAATATAATAAATATTAGAAGGAATTAAATAATATCAAAATATGAATACTTTTGAGGAATACAAGACACCTCTGTGAGGTGTATCGGTCAGTACAATTACAATAAGGAGTTAAATATATTGAAAACATGTTCTCTTTTGGGGAATAGGAAACTATGCGGTGGTTACTATGGAAGTAGAAATAAATTATTTTCTTATATATCCTATTCTTATAATGACATTATAAACAGATGGAAAAATCGCGCATTCAAAAAATAGAATAATCTTCACTTTTACGCTGAAATTTGAAAATATTAATTTTTCTTTATTAAACGCTTATTTACGGGGAACACATAATCTTGAATGGACCCCTTGCTAGATTATAAATAGACGGCTACGAGACTCAAAGGGGTCGCTGCCAGGGTTGGTCAGTTACGCGTAACTCGAGTATTTTCTACGTGTATTACGTTTTTGGCGTAATATGCGTCGAAAAGAGTAGAAAACTTCTGTTACGAAGTACGGAAGCACCTATCCATCATCTGTAAGCCCATAGGCATACCTATGTGCGTACCTGCGCATTAGGTCCTACAAAATTATGAAAGCCAAGGGGCTTCACTTGCTTCGCTGGACTTCTAAAAAAAATCGCAACAGAACTAAAATAAAAGTCTAATCATTGAATCGAAATATGTTTAAGGGGCCATCCATAAATCAAGTGACGTTCCCGGGGGGTGGGGGTGGGGTCTAGAGAAATGTCACCAAAAGTCACAATGGGTGAGGGGGAAGTTTGAGAAGTGACACGTCAAAGATATTTTAAGCCTAGATGCGGCACGTGTATAGTTAGAGGAACTAATTGTAGACTGCGCTCCCGGCGAAAATTACCCGATCCCCGCATGCCTTTCAACCCGAAAATCGCACTCACCTACTTTGCCCCTGCAATCTTTACCCGTTGAACAAGTCCATCAAATAGCCGATACTAAGTTGGTAAATACTAAATATTTAAAAATATAAAATACAAATCTTATATCGAGATTTTTGATTTATTATTTTCAATTAATAAATCAATTATTTGAATAAATTTTGCATCAAGAAAATATGTAAATGCATAAGGTTTATTTTTAAATTGAATTAAAATGTAATTGTATCGTAATAAATATTTCTAGCTGACATCTTTTATGGGAAAAATTAGTCATTTAGCAATTAAAGTTTACTGTCTATGAATAATATTATTTTGTTGTTTTGAAAAAAGCGGTAGAAATTCTACTAAATGAAACTATACGTTTGAAGACATTAAAAGTTTTAATTGATAAACATATTAAGTTGAAATTTAAAATAATTATTTTTTTAAATAAATTTGATCGTACAGCGTTCTTACATGTATAATTAGCGATTTGGAGTTTTTAGATGTGGAGTTAAATTTTATAGGAATACCGCCTCCCTCACGATTATCAATTTAAGTAAACAATAATTCGTAAATTTCTATGTTCGCGTAATTAATTATGAATTAAATAAATTATAATGAAACGATAAAATTATATAATAAATTTTTATTTTTTATATAATATTTTATAGAAATTTATGTTTTTTTCTATGTATGTAAATTATGTCCCGAGCTTTTAAATTGAGAACCCCATAATTTCAAAATTAAACAAATGTATTTTTGAATTTTACTCGAGCGGTTGATCAGAATAAATAAATATTTTTCCTAACATTTCTCAATTTAAACTAAAAGATCAGATATTATTGGAAAGTTTTAAACACATTTATCTCTTAATTGTTAGTTTGTAATAAAATAATCCGTAAATGAACTATTTATTGTCGCGGGCACATTCTCATCGTGCGCTGTGCCCGTGGCTCGCAAGTTTGTGCGCGCCTGGGGCGCGCATCTTTTGATTCTCGCGATTCCCGCTCAGATATTTATTCTTTACATTTAGAATGCTTGAATGAAACTTTATCAAAAAAACCTCTTTAGATCGCAGTATTTATATGCGTCTTCATATTCTGAATTTATTGCTTAAAAAAATATAGTTAAAGATTAAGTTTCTCAAAGCTCTGTAGGCTTTGAGGTACACAATATTATCGTGACACTCGCGTTGAGCACTCGTTTTTTGACAGACAGATGTAAATTTATATTTTTTGACCCATCTTAAAATAAACTTAAAAAACACACTCCTTTTTATAGACATTTTTCTCTATCTCGCGTTGTGATGCTAATAAGTACTATTGAAAAGTGGTTTAAAGAAATTTTGTAGGATTTCTCAAAACCTATCATTTCTCTTTGAAACTTTTTATCGTATTTTGCGTCAATTGGTTCAAAATTTGAATGTTGTGGTGTCAAATTTGGGGCAGTTCTAATACTTTCTCCATCATAAATAATAAGAATGTAATAAATGAATACAAATTTGTATCACTTTCTTGGGCGAATAACTTTTTTCTATCAATTTGTTTTTGTATCTTTTGTTGTTTTTCCACAAATTTTTCATTTTTATTTTTAATACCATTTTTATGATCAAAACCAAAACTACGTGTCATGTCAAGAAGTAATTCACTGCATAGTTTGACAACAAAATGGGATATTTCATACCTCATTATTTTTTGTGCAATAAAAATGAGAATTTTTGATTTTACAGGGATATCCAAAAAGTTTGTATGATAATCTTGTAGGGCTTTTAAGAAGTAATGTTTTTCTTTACTTTTTTCATATCGTACATTGTTTGGCTTATAATTTTGATTTTCGATTATTATTAAAAATTTTGAAAATGCTATAACTCTGAGAATTTTTTTGTATAAAAAAGTCATCAGGATAAATTGTTTGGCCTTCTGAGTACTATTAATAGCCGTAAATAAAAATTTTAAGTATAAACAAATGGTCTAAAAATTTGCACTTTTATCCAAAATGGCTGTTAACGAACTCGTCCTTTCTTTTCGAACTTGTCGGACCTTTCTTTTCTTATCCTTTCTCAATCATAAATGATGAGAATGAGAAAAATTAGAGGCTCTTTAATTTTTGTTATTAATTTCAGTGTTTAAATCATTTGAATTCTTCAAAGTAAAACGCTGTTACTTTTCTCTGTAATATTGATATTTTATCCAATGTAAATAAAATTGAAAATAAAGTTTCTTAAGTATAGTCTCAATATACTTGTTCTCTGTCATTCTTTTAATTGTTGTAATTTCGTTTTCTGAGTCTTGTCAATTTTTCGTTATGTATTTTTATGTTAAACAAATTTTAAACTATACATTTTAAGGATAATTTCATTAAATACAAAAATCGAAACTTTAAGTGGTCGTCAGTAAACTGCATTACCAAT
>NC_046664.1:144463316-144465254 GCF_010883055.1 Belonocnema kinseyi | reverse complement strand
CTATGGTTCCAACAGGGGTTGGGGGTCATTGGAAGAAAAGTTACGAACTTAGATAACATTTAGTATGTTTCCTTATTATTAACTTTTAAAGAATTGTTCTTTTTTTCTTTGTTTTTAAGAAACCCTCTTTTCTCGTTTTTTCGCGTAAATCCTTTTTGGTAGAAAGTCTACTATTATATCTGTGGGTCGGAATGTAACTCGTTTGGTTAAAAATTCTAGTATTCAGTTGCAAATTTTATTATTCTGTAAAAAATGCAACTATTTTGTTAAAAAGTCATCTTGATTCGTTAGGAATTCAGAAGCTAGGTTAAACGTTGAACTACTTTGTAAAAAAATTAATGTTTTGGTTTTAGATTCACCTCTTTGGTCGAACATTTAACTATTCTATTTTTAGAAAATTAATCTTCTGCGGATCAAAAGTCATTTTTAGGCTGCACTATTTTGTTAAAAATGTAAATATTTTGTTGAAAATTCGTTTTTTTTTTAATAAGAATTAATTTTTTTTGACTAACAAGGTAAACATTTCATTTTTGATTTAAATTGATATTTTTATTGAAAATTAATATTTTATGGTTTAAGATGCTCCTCCCGGCTTTAAAATTCAGAAATATTGTTAAAAATTAATATATTTTCTTCCCTTGATCTTTGGGGTTGACTGTTTTGTTGAAAATTTAATTTCTCGATTTAGTTGAAAATTAATCTTTTTTTAACATGTAACAATTTTCTTGACATTCTGGGTTTTTTGTTTTGTTCAAAATTAATTTTTTATCTGAAAATTTGCAATTTTACATTTTTGTTAGAAATTTATACTTTATAAGTTTAAAATTTAATTATTTTTTAGAACATTCTTCTTTTCTTTTGAAAATTCATCTTTTTGGTCGAAAATTAATTTTCTTGATTTATTTTACATCGTCTTTTTATTAAAAATGCAATTGTTAAGTTCTAAATTTGTATATTTTGATTACTGATTTAACAATATGGTAGAAAATTAAAGAAGGATTTGTTTTTTAATGAACTTTTCCGTGTTTTTTCATGTTTGTTAAATCTAGCTTTTTTAAATCATATTTCTGCAAGATTTACCTCTTTGGCATAACACTGAACTTTTTTTGTTGACAATTTGGTTTTTTATGTTGAAAATGACATAGTTGTAGTAAGTGCGGTTCAAAACAACAGAACGCGCAGGGCTCCCGACAATAGGTCGGCCAACAATGCCGACCAATCTAGAGCTGGGGGAGCCAATGAAAATGGATTCAATGCGATGGATCGGCGGGATCTCGTGACCTTTGGGTGGACGGAGCGACTGAATCATGACTTTCTAGACTACTACGATGCGAGTGTGGCCCGTGAACGGGGTTACATGGCACGGCTGCATGCTCTGTGGTGCGAGAAACACCCGGAGCTTTTGCACTTTTCGCAGCAACGCCTGCGAAACCATGCTGAACTACTCCGTAAAAGGGGCTATGTAACCGGAACGCCTACTCTACCACAGCTAGAACAAGCCGGCAACAAAGAAGGAGAGGCGACACTAAGACCAACCGCGGGCAGGCATCCAATAGCTGAAGAGCGATGCTTTACGACCCGGAGAAACATCAACACCAAGGTTTCTCTCAAGCCTAAAGATCTGGCTGAAATGGATGACGAGCTTCGTGGACATTTTTCCGGTAAATCCAACCTCTGGGCTATCAATTATTGTGTGTATAATGCAGCGAGAGCTTTGGCCGATGCGAACCGTAAAACAAAACCAACAGCTGATCATAAGACCAAAAGACGAATGCATCAACTTTCCATAAAGATAGGCTGGGCAAGACAGTATGCGTCCCGCATTCAATGTGTGAGTGACTATATCACATCTGGCAGGAATTTTACCGCCAAGGTTCGAAAGTTCGCGCGCGAACTGCGGACCCGTTATCACACACTTAACAAGTCAAAGCTGCTGAC
>NC_046664.1:144462107-144463216 GCF_010883055.1 Belonocnema kinseyi | reverse complement strand
TGGACCGTAAGACATAAAGAATTTGAAATCTACGATTTGAAATCAATAAATATCAACGGTCGAAGAAAGGATTGATTTGTTTCATCAAATCATTTTACATTTCATAAAAGTTCGAAATATTCCAGCTATTTCAAATAAATACGAAAGATGTAGGAAGGATTTCACAAGTATTTCAAAGAATGTATAAGGATTTTAAAGGATTTCAAGAATTTACCAAAATTAAGAAGGTTTCAAGGAATTTGAGTAGATTTCAATGATGTCAAAGGAACACAAAAGTTTTTACAAAGATTTCAAAAAATTTCATAGAGAATTCAAAAAACTATACAAAGATCTCAAAGAATTTACAATTTTTGTTTGAAGATTTCAAAATATTGCACAAAGAGTTCTAAGATTTCAAAAAGTTTAACAAATATTTCAAATTAGTTCAAAGATTTTAAACGATTTCAAGTACGTTTATGAAACTTCCATAGATTTCACAAAGATGTCAACAATTTAACAAATAGTTTTATGATTTTAAAACTTTCAGAAGAGTTAAAGGATTTTAAAGATGAATCACTGAAATAAAATAAGTCCGCAAAAATTGCGTTGGAAAGGGGGCTTCCAATGGCCACCTGAGTCACATTTTTCTAAATAATTCTAGAAAAAAAATGTTGTTCAGAAAGCAAATTCCAAGTAGCAGATCCTTATAACAAGAAAAATCTACTTATCTGGCATCTTCAAGTTCATTTCTGGCAGACGAAGATTTAGACTTCGAAAAACATGATTGTGTGTTTCATATTTTCTTTTCTAAGAATATAAAAAGCTTCCGATTTTTTGTAAATGTTCAAACTTATGACTTCGTCAAGAAAATGCTAAACTTTTAGGAATGATTCGTGCACTTTTTCTGCATATTGTGTCTTTAAATAAGCACTTGGAAACTGTCAAAACAAGCACCTATGTCAATTCATCATGACGGCCGACCAATAAAATTCGAGAGTTCAAAAATGGCTCTTGCGTCATAAGGACAGCCGCAGGATTTCACCGGGAGCGGGTGCTAATCTGAAAAATTGCACCCGCTTCCAGCGAAATCGCGGTAAAATTTCAGCCATAACCACGTCTCACAACCGTGA
>NC_046664.1:144459711-144462007 GCF_010883055.1 Belonocnema kinseyi | reverse complement strand
ACTTTCGAACCTTGGCGGTAAAATTTCTGCCAGATGTGATGTAGTCAATCACACATTGAATGCGGGACGCGTACTGTCTTGCCCAGCCTATCTTTATGGCTATATATATATATATATATTGAAAAAATTTCTGATTTTATTCAATTCTTTAAATGAATTTTTTTAAGTTTGCAATAACAAAGAAAAACTATCCAATTAGGGGTTTTAAGTGTTTAAAATCGTGATTTATTTTTTTCATAAATAGTTTCGAAATAATTTTCACATTGTACACATCATAAATATAATATACCTAAAAACCAGCTGATGTGTACAATGTGAAAATTATTTCCAAAATATTTATGAAAAAAATTAATCACGATTTTTTAACGCGTGAAACCCCTAATTGGATATTTTTTCTTTTTTAATGTAAACTTAAAAAAAATTCACTTGAAGAAATAAATAAAATCAAAAATTTGTTCAATCCTGGGTGGGCATTTTTTTACAAGTACGAAAAAGTATAACTATTTTTACAGGAAAACACCAATCAATATAATAATTTTTTAAACACTAAGGAATCCAGGTGGCCGTTTTAATCAAGGAAACAAATTTCCGGTCATTTCCCGGCTCGCAAAAAATTATTGAATTATTTTAATTCTTTGGAATTCTTTCCTTTTCCATTTTTTTGTAATAACCTTAGTTGCTGAGATGCACCCCTAAACGCCTAATATTTCTTCAGAATTTTTTTGGATTCTTTAATTTTTAAATTATTTTTATAAACTATTTGAATTTCTTTGAAGTTATGAATTCTGATGATCATAAGAATTGCAAGTGGTTAACTGCCCTCAAACTGTTAAAATTAAATTTTAATGTGCAATTCACAGTCTAGTTACTGGTTTTTGTAATTAAATTGTAATTAAATGTAAATTGTCAATTCGAGACTACAGAGAAGTGTAAATACTACTTAAGTTATACCTTAATTATGCGAAAAAATAATAAAATATTTTAGGATTTAAAAAGACATCTAGGATAAATTTATACAGTGAAGTATTCGAACCTTCAATTCACTATTTTTGTAAAAACTATATTTTTTAAAATAATATTTGAAATTTCGTTACAATTCTCAAATATGACAAGAACTTTTTAAAACTTATTTATATAGTATTTCTAAAATTTCTCTTATAAAAGAAACCAGACGAGGAATTAATTTAACTTTTTCATTTAACTAAATTCTGAATTAATTTAACATTTATTTACTTTTTAAATTTATTTACTATCTCGAAAATGTCCCTTTTTAAAAAAGAAACCGTAAAAGAAATTAATTAATTTTAACATAATAATAAATATAATAATTTTAGGCCCTCATTAATTTTAATATTTTCGACGTGAATAGACATCCCCGAGTCAGCTATAGATATGGCTGGCGAAGGCAAGCGGGAGAATCGAAAATGGAGATGGTACCTTACCCGTATGACAGGCAAATTTACTAGTTTTATCCGTAATACCAGTAATAACGGGTCAAGCTGATAAATCTGGTAAAACTAATATTTTAAACAAATTATTATTTTTTGAATGATAATCTATGGTGCAAATTAAGTTTCATATCCATATAAGTATAATTACAGAAATATCTGTTTTAAAAATTAAAAGACTCAGCAATCAAGTGAAAATACGAAATCATAACCTCAAAACTTAGGTAAATCAGGCGGCGATTTTGAAATTATATTTTCTAAGTTTCAATGAAGAATTAGTTCAATATTAGTGAAGAATCAGCAATAATCACAATTAGTCGAATAAGTAACTATAAAACTTCTATAAAAGCCTATTATTATTTTAATATATGAACAAGATATCTTAGACCTTTTTCCATTTATTAGCTTTCCATCATGAAGGGAACAAATTACATAAATAATAAGTATCATGCTGATATTAAGTTGTTACATTATATGATTATTTAAACAATTCATTATTGTTTGATTTCAGAAGATCTAGAAATTGACGCAGGGATGTCTAATTTGTTCTCAAGTTGTTATTCTATGCTACTTTTTGTTAAATTATTATTACATAATTTTGTTACATTTCTTCTAATATTTAACAAATTCTTATTTGTGTATACAATTTTTATTTGATAAAGCAGTTTTCTTTTGAAAGCTTTTAGGAAATACGAGGGTGGATTGATAAGTTTCCGGCCTGACCAAGAAAAACAACGTTTTTAAGATTTTTTATTTCTCAACATAATCTCCTCCAAGGCTGATACATTTCTCATAGCGGTGTTCTAGTCTAGTAATGCCATCTCTATAGAATGATTCGTCAAGGTCCT
>NC_046664.1:144455913-144459611 GCF_010883055.1 Belonocnema kinseyi | reverse complement strand
ATGGAAGAGACCCTCTTCTTAAAATGGTCAGGAATCACGAAGAAGTGGGCAAAGGAGCATTTCTGTACAAAGCAGCGGAGAAGGCTGCTGAAACACGCGGACCTAACTTCAGTATTGGGGGTGAGCAAAATGCATTAAATCTTATCTATCTCGAGTGCTCACATCTGAAAGCCCGGATTAAGAAAGCGAAAGAGAAAAATTTTCGTGAACAGCTCCTCGATAAGAGGATGCACGGTATCTTCCACAGAAATGTGAAGGATCAGTCAATGTCGTGTGAGCTAACTTTTGCTTCCCTTAAATCACCCGGATTGAAGTCTGGTACAGAGGGTTTCATTTTTGCATGCCAAGACGGTGTCATTTCCACCTTAACATACCGTCGCCACATTTTGAGCCAAGACATTCCCGATGATAGCTGCAGGGCGTGCCATGCACACCCCGAGCATTTAGCTCGCATACTATCTAGTTGTCCAGCTCACGCGGGAACGACCTACATTCAAAGGCACAATGCGGCACTAAGACTGCTTTATTACCATCTCTGTCACTCCTACGGCATTCACCTTAATATCGCTCCTCTAAATGCTCCTAGGAAAATTGAGGAAATTGTCGAGAATGGGAAGTGCCGCATATACTGGAACTTTATATTCTCGACAATTGCTTCTGTTGCTCACTCGAGGCCTGACATGGTTCTTCTTGCCAAGTAGAATGAAAAGAAAGAGAGGTATCGAAACCTTATAAGGGAGTTGCAACGATTCTACCCGGAATATTCTGTTAAACTAATCGTCCTTATCATCGGCGCTCTTGGAGGTGCCAAGCTTTCACTTGCTAATGGCCTAAAAAGCATCCCTGCGTGTCAACAATATGCTAGAACACTTGCGGGAAAAATGCAGAAGGCGGTTGTCCTTGGGTCACTCCGTGTTTTTAGGGTGCACGAGGCTTTTCCTGGATCGTCGTATTGATTCCTTTACAGACTGTAACCACCTATCTCACGGCTGTGAGACGTGGTTGTGGCTGAAATTTTACCGCGATTTCGCTAGAAGCGGGTGCAATTTTTCAGATTTGCACCCGCTCTCGGTGTTATCCTGCGGTTGTCCTTATGACGCAAGAGCCATTTTTGAACTCTCGCATTTTTTTGGTCGGCCGCCATGATGAATTGACATAGGTGCAGTGATACGATGGACCAAGTTGTAAACGAAATTTGAATTCCCGTATTTAATGTTGTTCAATGTTAAACAAATTAAAAATAACAATTGAAGGAAAATTAAATTTGTTAAATGTTGCGGATGTGTGAACTGAAAATTTAATTAACTCATTTGAAGACGTTCTCGTATATTTTCGCGATGAAAATTATCTTGTTTTGTTTTCGAGGTTATGGTTCATAACAGTTTTCAATGACAATACAAAACAAATCGTGTGTCGTGTGCTTTTTTTGACAGTTTACAAGTGCTTATTTGAAGACACAATATGCAGAAAAAGTGCATGAATCATTCGTAAAAGTTTAGTATTTTCTTGACGAAGTCATAAGTTGAAACATTTACAAAAAATCGAAACAACTAAACAGTTTAATTTTCATACTATTTAGAAAAATTTTAAAACTATTTCAAATATTCCAAATATTTTAACCAAATTTTAAAAGATTTCAAAAGGTTTTACAATTATTTCAAAGATTTAAAAAAATTCCAAAGATTTTAAACGATTTCCAATTTGTTTAGAAAATTTCAATAGATTTTACAAAGATGTCCTAGATTTTACAAATATTTTTAAGATTTTAAAACTTTCAGAAAATTTCAAGGATTTTAAAGTTGTAAATCAGATTTCTAAAATTTCAGAAATTTTTAAAATTTCCAATTTTCTTAAAAGATTCAAAAACATTTCACAAATATTTAAAACATTTGATGAAAATTACATGAATATTTAAAAAAATATATAAAAATTTCAAAACATTTCAAAGATTTTTAACGATTAAAAATTTTTTTAGAAAATTTCAATAGATTTCACAAAGATGTTAAAGATTTTACAAATATATTAAAGATTTAAAAACTTTCAGAAGATTTTAAGGATTTTAAAGATGTAAATCAGATTTCTAAGATTTCAAAAAATTTCAAAAATTTCTAATTTTCTTATAAGATTTTACAAATATTTAAAAGATTTCATAAAAATTATCTGGAGATTCTAAAAGAATAAATTTTTTTTAAAGATTTCAAAACATTTTAAAGTTTTCAAATAAATTCCCAATTTTTAGAATATTTCAAAAGATTTTACCAATATTGCAATGATTGCAAACGAATCTATAAGGATTTTAAGATTTGAAAACTTTCAAAAAATTTTCAAGATTTTAAACGAGTTCTGTTTTTTTTATTTCAAAATATTTTACAAAAGTTCAAAATATTCCAGCTATTTTAAATAAATACAAAAGAGGTAGGAAGGATTTCACAAGTATTTCAAAGAATGTATAAGGATTTTAAAGGATTTCAAGAATTTACCAAAATTAAGAAGGTTTCAAGGAATTTGAGAAGATTTCAATGATTTCAAACGAACACATGAGTTTTTACAAAGATTTCAAAAAATTTCATAAAGCATTAAATAAACTATACAAAGATCTCAAAGAATTTACAAATTTTTTTTAAGATTTCAAAAGATTGTACAAAGAGTGCAAAGATTTTACAAAGGTTTCCAACATTTCACCAATATTTAGAAACATTTCTAAAAGATTTCCAGGATTACAAATATTTTAATCAAATTTTAAAAGATTTCAGAAATTTTAACAAATATTTCAAATGTCTTAAAACATTTCAAAGATTTTAAACGATTTCAAATTCGTTTTTGAACTTTCAATAGATTTCACAAACATGTCAACAATTTAACAAATATTTTCAAGATTTTAAAACTTTCAGAAGGTTTCAAGGAGTGTAAAGGTGTAAATCAGTTTTCTAAGCTTTCATAAAATTTCAAAGATTTCAAATTTTCTTAGAAGATTTAAAAAAATTTCACAAATATTTCATGAAAATTACAAGAAGAAAGTTTTAATAGATGTCACAAAGATGTCAAAGATTTTACAAATATTTTCAATATTTTAAAACTGTCAGCAGATTTCAAGGGTTTTAAAGACGTAAATCAGATTTATAAGATTTCAAAAGATTTCAAATTATCTGAACAGATTTCACAAATATTTAAAAGATTTAGTAAAAATTACATAAAGGTTCTAAAAGAATAAAAGAATTTTTAAGATATCAAAACATTTTAAAGGTTTCAAACAAATTCCAAATTTTTAGAATATTTCAAAAGATTTTACCAATATTTTTATGATTTCAAACGAATCTATAAGGATTTTAAGATTTGAAAAATTTCAAAACATTTCCAAGATTTTAAACGAGTTCCATTTTTTTCCATTTCCAAATATTTCATAAAAGTTGATTTCAAATCGTAGATTTCAAATTCTTTATGTCTTACGGTCCAATCGTAAATCGAAAAAATAAATATGAGTCAAAAAAACATGTTCTTCGAAACTCAGATATTTATTTAATAAAAGAAACTCCTTTCAAAACTTCCTGACGTTTCAGTACACATGCGTACCTTTTTCAAAGGTTCTTAAACCTAACTAATTATAATAAAAATTAGTAATTTTAGTGCGAACAAATATGATAGATAATTACGTAGATTTGAATACATTGTTACCTGAGTTGATGGTAGTTTAAATAGTC
>NC_046664.1:144447571-144455813 GCF_010883055.1 Belonocnema kinseyi | reverse complement strand
AGCTATCTAAGGATGGTACTATAGAACGCCACCTCAAGGTAGGCCTAGTGGCGCCATCTCTTGGTCAGGCCGGAAACTTATCAATCCACCCTCGTAATGTAAAATGGAACACATACAATTATTTTTCTGACTGTATAGTTTATAGAAAGAATATATGAACTATTTTTTAATTTTTCGAACAAACTGAATTTCTTTAAACAATTATTTTTCTCAATAAAATATTTTAAAAAGCGTATTTTACTAATTAAACATAATATTGAATGATTTTGAAGAGTACTAATTTTGCGAAAAGCTTGATGTAATTGTTTGTAAATTAATTATTGATTTTTTTTAATTTCCTTCAAATTCAGTATAGATGGTTAACGAATAAAATTGTTTATTCAATAAAATTCCCTTTTTTACAGTATTTACTACTCGAAATCATTGAATATTATGTTTATTTCAGAAAATACGATTGTGAACATATTTTTTGAAAGGAAGGGTTTAAACAATTAAAAAACGGGTAAAATGTTCGTTCTATACATTATTATAGAGTCAGAAAAATAATTAAATGCATTCTATTTTAAATCATTTTTTAAGATAATCGGAAAAAACAGCTTGAGCAAATAATGATTCCACAAGCAAATAGAAATTTGTTAAACATATTAGACAAAATATCTCAGAGTTATTGTAATTATTCATTAAAGAATAGAATAGGGTATCAATTTGAGATACAAGTAGATATCTCTGGCTTAGTTTTTATAAATTTTGAAAATAAAAAATAATAAATTGCTTAAATAATTACATGACGTTTTTAAAAAATATAAATACTCCAAGTCATGACCAAATATTACATTTCAACCAGAAAATAGATTATTTAAATAATATATGGGAATAAATAATTATTTAAATAAGTTACATTTCTTTAACTAATTAACAATTCTTTAAAAAGTTATAGAAAATACTCAAATGGTCCATTAGTAATTATTTTTATGAAATAAGATGACAGAAATTGCTGTTCCTTCCTTTAAATTCTTCAATTTTTTGATTCCTTAATACTCTTCTATTAAATATTGCAAACTCGATTAAAAGGAATATGTTTTGCTCTTTTTTTCATTATACTTTCAATACAAAACTTTTGTTCTGAAAATTGTTCATTTACACGTTACTCTTTACAACTGAGCCATTCGTGTTTTCAAAATTTCGACGCGTAAGGCTTAAAATTTGTTTGTTATGTTGCACATCGAACATGTATTTCATTATTATCTACAGTCTCTTTTTTCCTTTCTTAGAATGATTTATGTAACTTAATTCGGATTGTATGCCAAAATGATTAAAAAATGTATTTAATTACTTTTAATTAGTAGTTTATTCATATTTTGAGTTTTACCGCATTTATCCATTTACAACACATGACCGGTAAATTACGGGTAAATGGCGGTCAGAACGTTGTCAGTCCCATCACTAATCGAGAAACAGAAAATCACCGGCACTTTCGGTTTGTCTTTCGCCTTGGCCCCACCCCTCCCTAGACGCAGGAAAAGGACGCGGTTGCCATAGAAACATCGAAAAGTTGAAGAGGGCAGCACTTCGAGGCATGCAAAAATGTAGTTAGATGTATATATCGTTCTCCCACTCCGACCTCCCGTGCCGCATCTATGCTTATAATATATTTGGACACGTGACGTAAAATTCGTATAAAAATTGTAATGTACGCCAAAAAAGTCGAATCAACTTTAGACCATTTATTTAATTTTTGTTGTTTTTTCGTAACACGCAATGAATCAGCTTAATCAGCTTATGTTTAGGGTACTGCCACACTTTTGCCTGCCTGCTGGGTGCAGGCAGGCAGCTACCCGAGACCGTTCACACCATCGTTTTTCCTTCTGTGGAAAATCTTAAAATCGTGCGGGAATTCTAAATATTGATACATTTTTAAATTAAATAAAACAAGTTTTTATAATTATAATTGACAATTGTGATAATGAGATTAATTTTTACAATATAAGGTAAAAGTAAGAGATAAAATATTCAGCCCTGAATTGAATATTTCAGAAATTGTCAAGTTTTTACAGAAAAGTCGGTTTGTCACTCGCAGTATTCTCTTATTTTTATTCGATGTGGATGTCCTGTGTCGCGCAATCAAAGAAAATATATTCCTGTAAGTTCAATGAGTCAGCTTTTATGCTCTTGTACAATGTAAATATTTTTTTAAAGGTGAAGTTTCACATAGATATAGAAACCGTCAGCTTACATCAAACTAACCTGCAAAATGCAATGTATATGCATACATCTGGATTTTAGGCTTCAAATCAGGAGAGTGCTACCACTGTATTGCCCAATGCAAAAAATGAGTCACTGGAGTTGAAAACGGCCGTGCGGCGGCGCTAGTCATAACTTTGTTCTACAAAACCATGCAGTATCATAGGAAAAATTCTTCAAACTTACAAAATAAATATAAAAACCCATTTAAAATCATTTTTTCTTCATAGTGTGGTGTTAGGTAGTAAATGGGACTGATGCACTTACGTATTATTTTCTTTAATATAGCAAAAAGCGGCATAATTGACATAATTCAAAGAAAAAAAAAAAAGAATTACGTGGATATTCAGAACTTAAAAAAAAACAAACAAATACACAAATTAAACAAAAAAATGTCAAAAATATATATTATTATCAAATTATAAAATGTCCCAAATTTCAAATAACGACAAGATCTATAATTGACAAAAAATAAAATCCCGAATTTAAAAATATCCGAAATTTAGAACTGCTGAACATAGTTAATTGATTATTAATTTATGAGCTATTAATATAATTCTAAATAAGTCAAACAATTCAATTAATCATTTATTAATTACTTTTAGCAAATTTTAAAATTCGTTAAACTTAAATTTCAGGAATAGAAATATTTATGGGAGTTTCACAATTCATTTATTTTATAATTTGACCATTTTTTTCTTGCTAATTTATGATTTTGTTATTCATTTTTTCGTTATTTTGAGTTAGTCCCGTATATTCAAACACTTTTAAATTTTATTTAAAAATATCATGATACAATATAATAAATATATTTATTATATCTATATATGATAAACAAGGAATATGATCAATTCTAAAATACTGTTTTCTATTACAATGAAATGACACACTCCTAAATGTGATATTTTTTTAATCAATTACACTTTGTAAAGAAGCTAAAATATTTAAAAATTTGTATGTCACTCTTAAAGAAAGGTTTTTAAATTTATTTATATATAATTTTCATAAGATTCTTGAGAAAATTTATAAGATTTTAAAATATTTTAGGCTTGTCAAAAAAGAATCTAAAACATTTTAAAGATTTTTTTTTCATGATATAGAATTCTACGAAATATTATGAAAAATTCGAGTTCTTTTAAAAGATGTTTAGAACTTTTAGAAGTTGGGAAGGAATCAAGAAATATTTGATACATGCTCGAAAATGTTTCCGAGTTTTCAAATATTTGTAATTTATTTAAAACGTCTTAAATTCCTGAAAATATTTTTAACTGACACGAATTTTTCTCGAAATTTGTTAATATCCTTCCACATTTAAAAAAATTACCTTACAATCTTCTAAATTTTTCCAGCAATTTCAAGAAAATTTGTTTATTCTTTTGAAAACTTTCGAAATTCTTTTAAATTCTACTAAATATTTTTCGAACTTATCCAATTTTTGTTCGTTTTTATTTTAGAATCTTACCAAATTGAAACATTTTGTTTTAAAATCTTTTAAACTATTTTTAGAAATTTTAGGAAATCGTTTGTTATGTTTAAAAACCTTTTCCAATTTTCTCTTAGAGTTCTTTTTTCAAAATAAAATTATTTAAAATTTTCACATCAACATAAGGAAAATTTTCTTTTTTTAATCTATTCAGACATTCTAAGCCTTCTAATTTCTAAAAATTATTAAAATTTTTCCTGCATTTTTTATTTATCCTGCAAAATTAAAAAAATTGCCTTAGAATATTTCCGATTTTTCTTTGACTATTTTTGAAATCTTCTAAAATATTTCGAAATAATATCTTCAAATTAATTTTTCGAAATAAAAAATTATTTTAATTTTTCTTAGGAACCTGAAAAAATGTCTTTTATTTTCGTGAAACTTTACAAAATTCTTTTAAACTCTTTACAAGTTTTAATTATTTTTGAATCTTCTCAAAACTTTTGAATATCTCTTAAACTTACTCAATTTTTTTCTAAAATTATGTAATATGGTAAAATTTTGCTTTAAAATCTTTCACACTTCTTAAAGATTTTAGGTAAAAATTTAAAATGTTTTATGATCTCTTTTCTATTTTCCTTGAAATTCCTTACAAAACTATCATTTAAAATTTTTCCATGAATTTTAAGAACTTTATTTCACACACTGACAAAATTCAGTTTATCTAAAAAATTTGTAAATCTTGAAAAATTAAAAAAAAGGATCTTAAAGTCTTCCATATTCTTTTAAGCCACATTTTAAAATCTTTAAAACTTGAAATCATTCTTTGAAAATAAAACCGAAACCATTTCTCCTCAGATCTTTCATAATTATTCAAAGCTTCTAACTCTTTTATTCGGGGTCTTCGGGGGTTCTCTGAGTTCACTTTTATAAGCTTTTTTTCATACAGGTGTAATAATTAATAGAAGTGATTCGATGCAAAAATAGAAAAACACTACTAGAAAAATCCACCGTGTCATTTTCACAATAATTACATAAATAACCCGTCTTCTTGATATATTTTTAAGAGTTTGTAACGGCTTAACATCACAAAAGACATATAACAGTCAAAACAACTAGAACAAAGTTATTACTAGCGCCGCCGCATGGCCGCTTTCAACACATGGGTCATTTTCAACTCTCGGTGACAGAAGGCTGCTTCGAAGAAACAAATTTCTGTTTTATAATACAAAGGCGTCATATATTTAACATTTTTCCCGTTTGCCTAACTTACTCATTCGAGCACTGTAAAAATATATCCGTACATTATCCATTCTATTCCATTAATTTGGCACAAAGTTACAAAATTATATCGTACAACCCAAATTATATCGCCTGTAATCGGTTAGGTTGCTGTAAGCTGACGGTTCCTATACGAATTGTAAATTTCACCTTTAAAAACATATTTACTTTGTACAAGAGCATAAAAACTTATTTATTTCACTTACAGCAATATGTTTTCTTTGACTGCGCGACACAAGGCATCAACACCGGATAATACAAAACTAGACAAAAATAAGACTGACAAAACAACTTTTCTGTAAACACTTGACAATTTCTGAAATACCCATTTCAGGGCTGCATATTTTATTTCTTATTTTTACATTATATTAGAAAAATGAAACTCATTATCATAATAGTCCATTTTAATGATAAAAATCTGCCCGCCTCGCGAGTATGTACTCATCGCGAGGCTCGTTTCGCTCGCAAGTTTGAGCATGCCTAGGGCGCGCGACGTTTGAATCAAGCACTCCTGCTCGATAATATAGTATGATACCTCGCGCTTCGCGCTCGGATATATATTCTTTGCATTTGGAATGCTTGAAAAAAGCTTTATCAAGAAGATTGCGTTTAGATGGCAGCACTTATATGCGTCTTCATATTCTGAATTGCCTACATTGCAGACATTTGTAAACAGGTTTTGTTCGTTTTTTTTCTCGTAACTTTCGTCGCTTTTCCACACAGTTCTTTTTATTTTATTTTTCAATGTTATTTTTCACGAATAAAACAAAAAGTACGTGTCCTATCAAGAAGTGATTCTTAACAAAATTATAGATCTTTTTTGGGATAACAATTTTTGTTAATTCGTCTTTTTTCGTATCCTACATAGTTTCTTTACAAAATGGAATGTTTTATTTTTTATTATTTTTTGTGCAATCAAAATTTGAATTTTCGATTTTTGAAGAAAATCCAAAAATTTTTTATGATAATCTTGTAGGGCTTTCAAAAGGAAATGTCTTTCTTCTCTGAGAAATAAGTCATAAGGATAAATTGTTTGTTTTTTTTAATACTATAAATATCCGTACATAGAATTTTCAAATTCAGAAAAAAGTGGTCTCATAAATTTTCAAAATGCGCTCACTTTTTGAAATTTTATCAAAAATGGTTGGTTCATGAACTCGTCCTTTTTTAGGACCTAAAAAAAGGGTGCCAAAGATGGATTTGATTCGTTCATTTTTTCTAGAGTTATCGTGTTTACGGATGGACAGGCGGATGGCCCGGCGAACAGACAGACATACGCTATCGTGAAAACCTGATTTTCGGATTCAGGGTGTCTCGAAACGTGGAGATCCGTTGAAAAACTGTGATGTCAAATCTCGGACAATTCTAATACTTTCTCAATCATAAATGATGAGAATCTAAAAACTTGGTTTATTATATTAAAAAATTAACAATATTTTAAATCCCCGCGCGATTTTAAGATTTTCCACAGACGGAAAAACCAAGGTGTGAACGGTTTCGGGCAGCTGCCTGTCTGCACCGGGCAGGCAGGCAGAGGTGTGACAGTACCCTTTTTCTCAACTAGCGCTAGCAGAGATGAGGTGGGAGATTGCCACGAAGTAATAATAAGGAGACCCCACTGCCAGTGGGAAGCCATCTGAAACTGGCAATAGAAATATTACCGTAAGTGATACGCATATTACAGGAAGATCTTAGATTGGAGTGCGCAGGTGCGCAGTTGTCCTCTTCCTATACATGGAAAAGTGTGCGAGTGAGAAAGTGTGTCAAATTGACGTAAGTTAGAGGTTGTGTTCTTTTGTTGATCATCATACGAAAGGTACACAAAATAAATATATAAACAGTATTGTCGGTACTTGTTTGAAAAATGTGTGAACAGATTTTGAGAAGGAAACGTATAGGTAAGTACCTTTTAAATTTGTAATATGATAAATAGGCTAAACATTCTCAAGGCTCTGAAACGAAGTGTATTTGCCTTCTTCGGCGTGTAACTTCGTCCACAATCCGGAACTTGACACCTCATGGCTTAGAACACATTTCTGACACTTGCATCAAAACAAACAAACAGAAAAATCTCAACTTACGTCAATTTGACAAACTTTCTCACTCGCACTTTTTTCCATGTATAGGAAGAGGACAACTGCGCACCTGCGCACTCAAATCTAAGATCTTCCTGTAAGTCTCCTTATTATTCCTTCGTGGAGATTGCCGAGATAATGGAATCAGAGAATGTGAAAAACATGCGCTGATAACTGCGCCCTCTTGGCGGATTACCTAAGAGTTACTTTGAAGGCGCAATTTGCGCGTCGGTAAATGACGAAAGTTAGCAATTTCTGAAATTATTTACCAATTAAGGGCATGTGATACTTACAGTTTCCCCGGCTTTTTTTCCACAAAAATGAAAATTTTTAAAAACTGAATTCGGAGATGCTATAAAATATCATAACGGACGTCCCCGGACTCTTTTTGAGGGATAATAACAAAAAAATTTATTGTGCTAAATAAAAATTTTATGCATATGTAATATTTTGAGGTTACGTCGTTTTTCATCTGCCATTCCGATAATCTGGAAATTATTTGTGAAATAAACTTTTTTGATTGCCTGCAAAATGGGTTAGTTCCGGGAGATTAGTTACTATGTTTATTTGCAAGTCCAAAGTTTTCGGCCAAAAATATTGTGTAGTTTGGAAGTAACGCACAGGAGAATTGTAACATACATAACCTCCAAATGTACACACGTTGTTAGCAATATCAAAAAATTTTTTGAAAAAAAAACATAAATAAAGTGTGCGGGGACGTCCGTTAGCATGTTCGCTATCATTTCCCAAATTTTTAAGACAAAATATTGATTATTCTAGAAAAAAGCCGTCAGAACCTAAAACTGGTAAAATCGATACTAATTCCTAAGCGCTATGCAAATTAATCAGATTTTGCTAAATTAAAATTTTTTTGAATTAAACCAAAAAAAAGTGTGTGTTGACGTCCGTTAGCATGATCGCTATCATGTCCCAAATTTTTAGGACAAAACATTGATTATTAAAGAATAAAAGCCGTCGGAACCTAAAACTGGTAAAATCGACAATTTTCTAAGTATCACATGCCCTTAAGTATCTGCTAAATTAGTTACCACAAAGATATCTTTGTTGCCGATCTGAAAGTTTCGAAAGACTTCGGTCGTATTATATTTATAACTCGATCCCATTAGAAAGAAATTAAAGAAACTGGCGATTTTTATGTTTCGTGTTATTCTTAATTTCATGCATGAGTCGATTATGAGGTTATGTTTTTCAGGTATATATA
>NC_046664.1:144434326-144447471 GCF_010883055.1 Belonocnema kinseyi | reverse complement strand
ATACATACATACACACACACATATATATATACAATTTTATAATTATATACAAAAATCGTTTTATAAATAGTTAAATTTTAACTCGAGTAATTTCTATTAACACTTTAATTTAATACTTTAACTAATCTACAAACATTAAAATTTAAAAAATTTTTTAATTTTTCTGTTTTCTAAATTTCAGCCTGAAATAATTTCATTTAGAGATTGCCCAATTGAAAAAAGTAGATTTAAATTTTGAGTGCCTTCAATTAATTCATAATTAATAATTTTTTATATATAAACTTTCAAGTTTACAATTCAAAATTTGAAGACTTGAATCTCATCGAGTTCAAAATTATTCTTATTGAATAGTTAAAAATGTTTGAAAATAAGATTTCCAAAGCTTTGAAGTTTTATTGATCCCATTTTCAAAACTCTAATCTACAAACATTTCTATATTTAACGTTTTGTACCTTTTTCCTTTTTTTAAATTTAAATCTGAAGCTTTACGAAATTTCAAAAGATTTTTAAGGATATTAAATATTTGAACATATTTTAAAAGATGTAAAGGAATCTTTAATTTGTTTTTACAATTTAAAGAAATTTCAAAGAAATAAAAAAAAATTAGAAGGGTTATTTAAAAAAATTCAAAAGTACTTTAGAAATATTTCAAAAAATTTCTGGGTATTTCAAAAGATTTTAAAGGATGTGAAGAATTTGAGAAAATTTAAAAAGATTACAAGGAATTTTTAATTGATTATGGCAAGATAATATGACACTTTAAAAGATTTGATATATTTCATGGTATTTTTAAAATTTCAATATATTTTCAAGAGCTTTAAAAATGGCAAGATATTTCAAAAGATTTCAAAAGATTTTAAATATTTAAGGATGTTTTAAAAGATGTCAGGGAATCTTTAACTTATTTTTATTATTTTAAGAAATTTTAGAGAATTAAAATTTGTTTAGCATGGTTATTTTAAAAAAATTCAAAAGTACTTTAAAAATCTTTTAAAAAAAGTTCAAGGTGTGTCAAAATATTTGGAAGGAATTGCAATATTTGAGAGTATTTAAAAATGTTCCAAGGAATTTTAGATTGCTTGCGTTAATTTAATATGAGATTTGTTTTAAAATATGCATATACGCATACTATTTAATATATTTATGCATATAAACTGTTATTATTAGGGGTAATTGGCCTAGTTCGCCCCTGGATATTAATGATTTAATAGAAAAAGTTAGATATAAAAAAAATAATATAGATATGTTCGTTTTTTATTCTTGCAGTTGATTTTTTCAATTTCTGACAATTTTGCGAGTCATTAAAAAAAAAAGACTGTTTAAGTAAACCGTCTGTAATTAAGTCTATTAATAAATATTACGAGTTTACCGCAACATCAGTTTTGTAAATGTAAATTTTCAATTAAGAAATTTCATTTCATGATCAAATTTTTTCCAATTGTTTCTAAACATTATTGATTCAAAGGAACATTTTAATTGCAAATGGGTTTTCTAATATTATAGGAAATAACACTGTTTTTAAAATTTTTCTATCGTAGTATACAATTTGTAAACTTTTTCAAAATTTGAAAGAGGTAAGAAAAATGAAATACATAATGGGCAAAAAACTTAGAATATCTTAATCTTTTAAATAATTGTGTTTTGATTTTAAAACACACGAAAGAAAATCTAGAAGCTTTTAGGACAATTAAAAGATTTTTTCGGAAAACTGAATAATTTGAAAAGATATTTCGAAGGTGTAGAAGTTTTGTAAAGGTTTTAAAGTAATTTAAAATTTGAAATTTTTTAGACAATTTAAAATTTTCTATACATTTTTAAAACAACTTAACAGTTTTATAAAATAATGATTATTTCGAAAAAAAATGTTCGAAGCTATTTAAGAATTTTCGAAGGATGGAATTTTTTTGGTAAGATTCCTCTGGACGTTTCTACAAATCTCTAAGTGTTGAAGGTCATTGTAAAAATGTAATTTTTTATTACAAAAATTATTTAGGAATTTCAGAATTTTTGAAGAGATTAACAATATTTAAAAACATAAATAGTTTTTCGAAAAATTATTTTTAAAATTATTCCTTCAAATGTTCTGAAAGTCCTAAATATCTTTTAAGCTGACTCTAATTTTTCCTAATATTTTGTGTGTCCTGCAAAATAAAAAAAATGCATAAAAATTTTCTGCCTTTTTTTCGGCATATGTGAAATCTTCAAAAATGTTTTTGAAATATCTCCGGAATCTTACGAAAATTATATTTATATAGCTTTAAAAAGAAACAGATATGCGGTGATTCCTTCTTGTCAAAACTTGGAATGTGATTTTACCTTTGTAACAGGCTAATAGTTATTCCAAATTAGTATTTTGTATTAAAAATGATTGTAATTGCAAAAAAAGCATAATTTTTTAACTCTAAACTGAAGCTGAAATTAATAGCCCAGATTTTTTAAAAGTTTTTTCCTCCAGTTTTTAAAGGCTGACTCTAATAACTTAGTTATTAGTACATATACTAAATTAGGAAATGTGAAAAGTATTAAAAGTTAAAAGAAAATTAGATATTTTTTTATTTAATCTTTTTGATCAATTTATTTATTTAATTAAAGTTTAACTAAATACTATTTGATTAGATTATATAATAAGTGTTCAAGAAAGCAGTTTTAAAGAACTACTCATCTATTTATATTGCATTTGTTTGGCGGGGAAATACATTTCTCGGAAACTCTCCGCCGGTTCTGCGAACTGGAAGTGCTAAGAATCTGCAAGAATCGAAGATTCCCGATCGCCCTACCAATATCATTTCAACAAATTGGGCGACTTAAAAAAAATCACACTTTGCGGACTATTCTAATTTATTAATTTTAAATTATCTGAAATATATAAAAAATTATATCGAAATACCATATATGAATTTAGGAAATATTGTATATAAAAATTAAAAAAAAAAGATCAAACAACCCCTGCGTGGTCCTACTGTCAGCAACCGTCAACTAAAAATGACACCAGCTCACAGAATATACGCGATAAATCAAACCTGTGGCCACGTCTCACGACCGTGAACTGGGTGGTATATACTATTTATTTTTCTCGGAAATTTTTAATCGTTGATACTTTTGTTTTACCGGATTCTTGAGTCGACGCATTTTTTATGTTTTAAATATTTTCAAAATATATTTAAATTTTCTTTAAAAATTATTTTTTTTTTAATTAAAAAAAATAAATAAAAACTTTTCCCGAAATTTTAACCCAAAAATTTTTAATTTCTTAAAACCCTTACAAATTGTAAAATTTTATTTCAAAATATTCAAAAATTTTGCAGATTTTTTTTACAATTTTTTTAAATGTTTTAAAAAGTTGTAGAATATTTGCTCAAAATTATTTCTTCGTAAATTTGATAATTTTCTTAAAGAATCTTGAAATCTTTTTAAATATTATCTTTAAATTAACTTTAAAAATAAAAATTGTAAATTTTCTAATGAAACTTAAGAAAACTTTTTTATCCTTTTCAAATCTTCAAAATTCTTAACAAGATTTTTCTTTCGAAATCTAAAAAAATCTATATTTCGCTCAACATTTATTGGCCTCACAGCAAATAACAAACGGAAAACATCCATTAAAATCATATTCATGCAGAATGTAATCAGTCAGGTTTTCGTACAAATTAAAAATATTTTGACAATTTTGAAAGATAATGAAAGAATATTCTTCAGATTCATATGAAAATTTAAAAGGATTTTTTGTTTTTTAAAATAAATTGTTGAAGAAAATTTTAAAATATTTATAAAGATTCATTTCCCAAACTTTCAGAGCGATACCTCATTCCGTTTATACGTAAGTTGGGAAAGAAAAATTGAAGACCAGGTTTGGACACTTGACTTTCTCGTCACATGTCCTTAAGATCATTCAGATTCTTTTATGTAAACTTTTTAATCAAAGCATCCCAAATTCACCTAACCAGTTTGCGAACTAGAATATAGACCGTATATGCGAAATTACCCACTCTGATCTTCTCTACCGACATTGTCAAACTGGAAAAATGCCGCCCTGTTTGACCGCACAAGTAGAACCGTCTATCATCAATTTCAGTTCGTAAACTGGCCTGAGTAATTGGGGGCGCTTTATTTTAGTTCTCAAAAGCCTCAGGTAATAGGTGGCGCTGGCGAAAATCGTTCGAAATTAAATACACGGGATCGCCTATCTCCCACCTCATCTCTGGTGCTAGCAGCCCCATGCATCACCCCCACTTTTCTGTTTTCTTATGATCCGGAGGGGAAATGTCGGTCTGACTAATATCGCCGCAAAAAATCAAGACCCCCCACTTTAGAAGGCAATAACTCCGCAGAAAAAAATGTGAGGAGGTTCGAATAAGAGCCACATAAATCCGCTAAGTTTTCTGAATAAAATCGTGTTCCTGTAATTTGCGTAAAAAAATTTCGTTCCGAGCTAATGAGCAAAATACAAGTAAAAATTCTGTCGCGAGGCCCATTGTTGAGACACGTTAACTTTCACATGACCCCAGAGCTAAGAATATGTTGGAAAAAATTACTAAGAATATGTTAGAATATCCTAAGAATATATACTAAGAATATATAAGAATATAATAATATACTAAGAATATGTTGGAAAAAATTTGAAAAAATTCTGAAGTGTGCTGCAACATGTTTAGAATCCAGTAGAGACCTTCAATTTTAAAAATATTTTAAAATGTCAGTTTTGCAAGGATTTTTGTTGAATGTTTTTATTTAGGGATTGAATGGAGCTATCACGCTGTTTAATGGCTTAAAGTGTGTAGTAATGTACCTTGATTCCTATTTCGACTACAAAACTGAATAAAAATTACAATTTCGCAATTAAAGTCGCTCAGAATAATTATGAGTTCAATGAAGCGCGGAACGTGGCAGGCCGCCGTTTTCTTCAGATTTTCCCACAGCTGCCCTCTTGCTCAGCAGGGCCGTCTCAAAGCTTTGAGTTGGGCTTCGCCCTTCTCTCCTGATATAATATTTGGATATTAGAATATAGTATCAAGCTTGCACACGAATTATCTTGAATTTTGTTTATTTAATATACTATAGTACACATATTTCGGTATTATAATGTAATTTTGTAATTATTAGGCTGTTAATTCGCTACTGAAATGCGTAAAAGATTTGTTTATATGAGCAATTCCATGTGCGTATTTTTTTTTCTGAATTATTCGTAATAAGATAATGTTGCACCATATGTAGTGTAATACAAATATTTTTGTATTTAGCCAAAAAGAAAGTGTGGACTTTCTTGGCAACTGAAAACAGAGTACTTCGCACTTTTAACCATATCCCCTTGTTTTACCATTTTTTAAATATTTCCTCTTTGTCTCGTCATTTTTAAGAAATTTTTACTCTTTTCCTTATTGTTTCGCCTAAATGCGAATTGAATTAATACAGAAACTATTACGAAAATAGAATTTTTTTTTATTTTGTTTGTTTGAAAAGTCTACTATTATACTTTTTCTTAACATTTATATCCTTTGAGTAAAAATATACTAAATAATATTTTAAAAAACTTATCCGTTTTGTTAATTTATGTTTTCTTTGAAAACGAACTGTTGTGGATAGAAAATTGGTCCTTTTGGAATCATGTGAAGAACTTACGCCATTGTTAGTTATTTTTATAAAAATTGTAGTATTTGTTCTTATAGGTGTTCAAAAAAAAAACCCGAACATGATTTTTGAATATTTCCCAGAAATTACAGGACACACGAAATTGAAAAATTTGGTCTTTTTTCTTTGAACTCTTATAACTATTGTGATTTTAATACTATTAAAGCGTATTTTTTCAATATTCGTAATATGGTGCAGTTCTGAACAAAAATTTCTTGAAACAAAAAATGTCAAATCTTTCTTGAATTTTTCAAAAAGGAATGTTTAACTGAATTTATGAAAAAATACCTAATTAAAAAAAAAGAATAGATAGCTTACACTGTCCTCTAAATAATTTAATTTACAAACTAATTTTTGGAAAATCCAAGAAGTTTTTGAAATTTTTGGTTAAAAAAATATTTCTTGACAACTGTATCTTATTACAAATAATTTTAAAGAATACACCTTCACAGCAATAAAGTCATTAAAGTTATAAGAGTTAAATTAAAATGCAAAAAGCTCAATTTTCAATATATTCTAAGTTTTTGGAATTTTTCAAAAATCGTTTTATAGTTTTTCTTTCAACACCTAAGAGAACAAATACTGCATTTTTTTTTTAAATTTTGAACAAGAGCTTACATTCTACAGATGACTTGACATGGAATTGCTCATACAAACAAATCTTTCACGCATTTCAGTAGCAAATTAAGAGCCTAATAATAAAAAAATTATATTATAATACCGAAATGAGTGTACTATATTAAATAAACAAAATACAAGATGCCACGCGCCTCGCCTCATTAAACTTTGAATTATTCTGAGCGACTTTAATCGCGAGATTATAATTTTTATTTAGTTTTGTGGTCGAAATAGGAATCAGGGTACATTACTACACATTTTAAGCCATTAAACAGCGTGACAGCTCCATTCAATCCCTAAATAACAACAATCAACAAAAATCCTTGCAAAACTGACATTTTTAAATATTTTTTAATTTGTAGGTCTCTACTGGATTTTACACATGTTGTAGCACACTCCAGAATTTTTTCAAATTTTTTCTAACATATTCTTAGCTCTGGAGTCATGTGAAAGTTAACGTGTCTCAACAATGGGCCTCGCGCCAGCATTTTTACTTGTATTTTGTTAATTAGCTCGGAACGAAATTTTTTTCGCAAATTACAGAAATACCATTGTATAAAGAAAACTTAGCGGATTCGTGTGGTTCTTATTCGAACCTCCTCACATTTTTTTCTGCGGAATTATTACCTTTTAAAGTGGGGGGTCTTGATTTTTTGCGGCGATATTAATCCAACAGATGGTGCCACAAAAATTAGGCCTGACTTTTTCATTAAATTGCATTGAGAAAAAGCAAAAATAATCAAAAACTTGATGCTATTTGCAAATAAACAAAATAATATATATGATAAAATAAGATTAACTATTACTAATTATTTAAAAAAAGTAATATTCATGAAAATATGTAGTTTAAAATGCATAACATTTAATTTTGAGGTACATTTTGAAAGCAGTTCAAACTACATATTTTTATGATTTATTTCAATGATATTATTGATTTTATTATTTGTTCAAGTTAAACAATTTTTTATTGTTAAAATTATTAATGTAGCTAATGAAAAAATTAATAATATTCAAGATCTCAATGACAAAAATATTTAAAATATATACATGATTAGAAGAATTAATAAAAAATATATCACTTATATCCAGTATATAGAAAATAATAATTAAAATATGAAAGAGTACAACTTAAGTTGCAAAGTAAAGAATTTTTGTGCCTTTAAAATCTTAACAATTACAAGTTTTGAAGAAAATATTATTTTAAGTAATGGTAATAGTAATTAAAATGTTTGAGGGAATAATTTGGTAAAAAGTTAATGAAAAGACTAATAGATGAGAAAATGGATTTATTATTATTTAATATAATGTATATATTCATTTAAATTGAACCGAACAGCATATATACTATTTATTCATTTTCCTCATTTATTTGTTGCTTAATCTTGAAAGATTTTTTCTCGCTGCATTTAACCCCTGATAATTTTATTCAAAATTTTTAATTTAAAGGAAATTTTGAATTAAATAGTTAATTATATTAATGCAAACCTCATTTCTATAATTCACTTTTTTCGTTCAGCTTGATGCTCCAAACTTTTGTCTCCTCTATTTGTTTATTAATAATTTTTTTTCACTTAAAGTATGGACAACTGAAATTCTGTACATAACAATGGTTTACGCTTTAATAACTTATCAGGAAAACTTTAGATTGTCTTAAATGAATGTTAAAGGACTCATAAAATACAAATAATTCGTTTATTACATTTATTTGTTATAAATAAATTTGATAAACAAATTGACAAATAGTTTTCTTATCCGTAATTTTTTTTTGCTAAAAGTGCTTCACATTAATGTAGGAATGACATTCGATAACAATAATAATTTAAAAGTTTATAATAACTATTGTTATAAACAATTCTTGTGACAAAATATTAGAGTTTAATATTTTTCAAATTATAATTTCCTTCAATCGCCGAAACGACTTCAGTTTTTTCTCAATATAATAAATATTTATTAATTTTTGATAAAATATAACAATTAAAAATTTTGTAAACAAAGTACATAAGCAAATTCAAAATTTTGGTCCTTTCGCATAGAATTTTTTTTGGTTTGCACTGGAAATGTTTTAAGATGTTGGACTAATGACTGCTAGTCACAAAAATATTTGAGAAGTTAAGAATAACCATTGTTATAAATAATTCTCATGACAAAATATTCAAACGTAAGGTTTTATCAAATTTTTTGTTTTCTTTAATCGCTACAATGGCTACGGATATTCCTAAAAAAATGTATCTTTGATAATATTTAGTAGAATATAAAAACTTACATGTTTATAAACAATTTACATCAGCAATTACCAAATGTTGGCAGTTTCACTCGGAAAAAGTCGGGTGTTCAATCGTAATAGATTGAAAATGAATCATAACACTGATGCATGCTAAGATTGACTCAATACAAAATCTTTTGACAATAACCCACCGATTTATCCATCAAAGAAAATTTAAATTTTATAAAACCTTACGTTCAAATGTATTTTGTCACAAGAATTTTTAATAACAGTGGTTATTGTTAACTTATTCTAACATTTTTGTGACTAGCAATTATTCGTCTAATAGCTTAAAACATTTCCAGTGCAAAAAAATGGTCTATGCGAAAGGGCCAAAATTCTGAATTCGTTAATCTAATTTGTTTACAAAAATATAAATTGTCAAATTTTATCAAATATTATTGAATATTTATTATTTTAAGAAATACCTGAAATCGTTCTGGCCATTGAAGGAAATTATAATTTGTTTATGTCTGTTTTTTTTTAGAAATGAGGTTTGTGATAATATAATTAAATACTTCATTCAAAATCTCCTTTAAATTTAAATTTTGTAATAAAATTATTAGGGGTTGAATGCAGCGAGAAAAAAGCTTTGAAGATTAAGCAACAAATAAATGATCGAGCTGTATAAATAGTATATATGAAGTTTGGTTCAATTTAAATAAATATATACATTATATTAAATAATATTAAATCCATTTTCTCATTTATCAGTCTTGTTATTGACTTTTTACCAAGTTATTCCCTCAAACATTTTAATTACAACTTCTATTACTTTTTAAAAATATTTTCTTCAAAACTTGAAATTCTTAAGATTTAAAGGTACAAAGATTCTTTACTTTGCAACTTAAGTTGTAGTCTTACATATTTTAATTATTATTGTATTTATATTGGAATTTAGTGATATATTTTTTATTAGTTCTTCTGATCATGTATATTGTAAATGTTTTAAATATTTTTGTCATTGAGGTCTTGAATATTATTAATTTTTTCATTAGCTACATTAATAATTTTAACAATAAATCATTTTTTTTAACTTGAACAAATAATGAAATCAATATCAGCAAAATAAATCATAGAAATATGAAGTTCGAACTGCTTTCAAAACGTCTCTCAAAATTAAATTGTATGCAGATTAAGCTATATATTTTCATGAATTTTTCTTTTTTTTAATAATTAGTAATATTTACTCTTATTTTTCCGTATCTTTTTTTTTGTTCATTTGCAAACAGCATCAAGTTTTTAATTATTTTTGCATTTTCTTAATGCGATTCAATGAAAAAGTCAGACCTAATTTTTGTGACGCCATCTGTTGGATTAGTTAGACCGACATTTCCCCTCCGGATCGTAAGAAAACTACTATTGCATAACATACACGGTCGAGGCAAGGGGCTGGGTGCTAGTAAGGTACTATATTAGATGGGAATATGCAACGTGCCATTCTAGTTCCCCGCCAAATTCAAAAGCGCTAAATTGATATCAAATTATATAAATACACTTACATGATATAGATTATTTATTTTCGAATTATACTGAAGCATTGTTGTTAAAATATAAATCATAAATAAAATTACGTGATATAATATATGAAATATTTAAATTTGACTATATGATTTTTGACCCATACATTTGTCAAAAAGTAGCTCTTGCAAAAATTATGATTGCAAGCAATACTTTTACAAGAGTTTATTATGATAGCTATTTATATTTCACATCATAAGTCCTTTTTATTTGCACGGGTTAATATGCGTCGTTTTGTAGAAAAATGGGTTCCTAACCTTACTTTCTGCTGGATCTCATTTTGCTTCAATATATCAAAAAAATGCTCATAGGAAATTTAATTACATGAAAACATAATCTTCAGACCCCCTGGCTTCTATTTTTACAAAACGTAGCACCGCAGCAGACAATTTTTCTTATATTCTAAACTTAATTTTAATTAAACTATACGACATGCTTATCGCACTGTTTCCCGCGAAATGTCCAGGAACCAGAATGGCTCTTAAATCTCTTAGATCAGCTGTAGTTTATACTTAACTCTACCTGGCGAGTAAACTTATATTATATGCTGTAATCCTGTCGAAGCAAAATGGATAGAGATAAATTATCCTAAGATTTATATAAAAAATATAAGTTAGCGTATCCTGAAAAGAAAAAAAAATGAGTTGCAAAAATATTTCACGACCTTTTGGAACGGCATAAAGTGAAAAAAAAGTAATCTGGTAGACCCTGGCGGAGCAAAGGAACCGATAGGAGCCTCTACAAAGTACAGCCCTATCCGACTCTGAGGGTGACGTCCCATGATTGCAGAATTGCGTTGTGTTTTGAGTAATGCGTCAATTCACTAGATATTTCAGTCAATAAGTTATTCTGAGAAACACTGATTTGCTGAAATGTCTAGAGATTTGACGCATTATGAAAAAACAGGGTCGGTACGTAATTTACCCCGTATAATTTACGTGGATTTCTACAGTAATTTACCAGGTAATTTACGTCCGCAATTTTCTACATTATATAAATTAATGTAATTTACGTCGATGTGGAACTTGCGAATATTTCTATGGCTGCGATTTGTGTGATCTGACATAAGTACATAAACTTTGCGTGGGGTTCACGGTGTGCCCCCTCTAATGTATGGGGGGGGGGTGGTACTTATAGATTGTGACAAAATGTGATATCAGCGCCACCTAGGGGGCGTAGCAAGAACTATTGCCTACACCGACAACCCTCCTACCCTTCTCACCTTAATTTGTAGGTCATGTTCACTTCTCTTTCTGAAATAAATACATGAATAATAATAACCAATAAAAGAAACCAAAAATTGAACAAAATAAAATCTATCATCGACGAAATGCAATCAAATGTTTAAGTCTGTTGCAATCGATCTATCATATAAAGATTCCAACAGACTTTAACATTTGATTGTTCGTTCTATCAGAACGATTTCAACAGACTTTACCACTTTATTGCATTTGATCGATGATCGATTTTATTTGGTTCCATTCGTAGTTTGTCTTATCGGTGAAAAACTTTTTTGAATCCATGTTCATCACGCAAAAAAAATATAATTCTTGCAGCTACAGTGAACTTGAGCAAACGTGAGCAGACGATAGAACTTCTATCGTCTGGTGAAGTTCATTTCGAATTCCGAATTCACACGAGCGCCACCTAGGGGACGTAGCAATTACTATAATCCGTTCACCACTTTTCTATGGAAATGGGCACACCGTGGTGTGGTTTGTGGACTGTGGACGTGTGCTTGTCGCTCGTTCTGCAATTATATTAAAAATTTTACAAATTAAGGCAAGATGAATAGGCAAAGTTTTCTGAAAAATGAAATAAACAAACATCAGTAAACATTTATTAGTGATGACTACAATAATGTCAATAACACTAATCAATAATTAGTGATTTAAAAGTAAAATATGATCTAGAAACATTTACTTACCAATGACCTAGAAGGCGTTTATAACCACTGTTCGTCAATAGGTTATCGCAAAATAGGCACATAGCTCGACGTTTGTCTATATTGTTAAATTTTGCTTTCACTCTCTCAAAACTTAGGGCTTTCCATGGGATATTGGGAATCCTCGCAGGAATCTTCTTTGTCATCACTTTAACCGTTTGTTCATTTAATATATATATGAAACACTGTAATTCCTGAATATGTCTATATTCTAAATTTCGCTGTATAGCGGCGCTTCTCGCACCTGGCCCTACGTCAACAAGAAGTTCAATGGGGAAAGTATAAAAAACATATAAATGTAAACATTTAGCAAGTTTAAAGATGATTCAATTCGACAATTCATTATTTTTGTTAGTACACATATTTCTAGAGTGTTAGTTACTTGTATACAAGAATGGATAAAGTGAAATAAACTGCGAAATCATTATTCCTCAATTTAAGTAATTTTCAGAAATAAGTGCAATTGACTTAATTTTGGTGGTCCCGAAGGAATTAACCCCCAAGCGGAGGTGTGAAAACCGTGCCGAAAGCTGAATGGCACCTGGGTGACGTGTCTAGAACGGTGACTCTGGGATACCGGGCGACCTCGTAAGTGCGGTTCAAAACAACAGAACGAGCAGGGCTCCCGACAATGGGTCGGCCAACAATGTCGACCAATCTAGAGCTGGGGGAGCCAATGAAAATGGATTCAATGCGATGGATCGGCGGGATCTCGTGACCTTTGGGTGGACGGAGCAACTGAATCACGACTTGCTAGACAGCTACGATGCGAGTGTGGCCCGTGAACGGGGTTACATGGCACGGCTGCATGCTCTGTGGTGCGAGAAACACCCGCAGCTATCGCACTGTTCGCAGCAACGTCTGCGAAACCATGCTGAACTCCTCCGTAAAAGGGGCTATGTAAGCGGAACGCCTACTCTACCACAGCCAGAACAAGCCGGCAACAAAGAAAGAGAGGCGACACTAAGACCAACCGCGGGCAGGCATCCAATAGATGAAGAGCGATGCTTTACGACCCGGAGAAACATCAACAATAAGGTTTCGCTCAAGCTTAAAGATCTGGCTGAAATCGATGACGAGCTTCGTGGACATTTTTCCGGTGAATCCGACCTCTGGGCTATCAATTATTGTGTGTATAATGCCGCGAGAGCTTTGGCCGATGCGAACCGTAAA
>NC_046664.1:144432044-144434226 GCF_010883055.1 Belonocnema kinseyi | reverse complement strand
ATATATTTTTTTTAAACATACGTTTAAATTTTCAACGCTTTCAATTTATTTATGATTAATAATTTTGTGTAAATAAACTTCTAAGTTTACAATTCAAATTTTGAAGCCTTGAATTCCATCAAGTGGAAAATTACTTATATTCCATAGTTGAAAAGAAGATTTCGAAAGTTTTGAATTTGTATTGATTTCATTTTCAAAACTCTAATCTACAAAATTACAATATTTAACGTTTTGAAATTTTTCTTTTTTCTAAATTTCAATCTGAATCTTTTAAAAATTTCAAGAGATTTTAAAAGATTTTTAAGGACTTTAAATATTTGAGGATGTTTTAAAAGAAGTCAAGGAATTTTAAATTTATTTTTATAATTTAAAGGAGTTTCAAATCATTTTAAAAATTTTAGCAGAGTTATTTAAAACAATTTCAAAGTATGGTAAAAATCTTTAATGGTTGTCAACGTGTTTCAAAAGATTTTGAAATATTTGAGGGTATTTTAAAAGGTTCCAAGGAATTTTCATTTGATTACAGTAATTTGCCAGTGGGTACAAAATTTGGCGACGTCTTTACGACATCGTCATGACATCTTTACGACAACTTTACGACATCATATGTCCATTTGGTTAAGTCGTCTTTACGATATCGTAAATATGTCGTATGATCTGACGATGTCTTTACGATATCGTAAAGACACTGTAACAACATGGACATAGGATGTCGTAAAGTTTTCGTAAAGATGTCGTGACGATGTCCTAAAAACTTCGCCGAATTTTGTGCCCACTGTGTTAATATGAGATTTTAAAGGATTTGAAATATTTCATGGTATTTTTTAAATTTCAAGAGATTTTTAAGAGCTTTAAACAATTTAAAAAGATTTCAACAGATTGTCAATATTTGAGGATGTCAATATGTCAATATTTGAGTACTTTAAAAATCTTAAGAAAGAGGTCAAGGTAGGTCAAAATATTTTGAAGGTATTGCAATATTTGAGAGTATTTCAAAATGTTGCAAGGAATCTTCAATTGATTACGGTAATTTAATATGAGGTTTTGAAAGATTTATTATATTTTAGGATATTTGAGCAGATTCTAAGGAGTTCTCGATTGATTTCAATAATGTAGTATTAGATTGTAAAAGATTTGAAATATTTTAGAGTTTTTTTTTTAATTTTCAAGGAATGTTCAAGAGATTTCAAAAGATTTGAAAGGATTTTAAATATTTGAGGGTGTTTGAAAAGATGTCAATGAATTTTCAATTCATTTTTATAATTTAAAGGAATTTCAAAGAATTTGAACAATTATAGCATAGTTGTTTAAAAAACTCCAAAGTACCTTATAAATCTTGAAAAGATGTCAAGGTGTTTCAACTTATTTTGAAGGTTTCGAAATACTTGAGAGTACTTAAAAAGGTTCCAAGGAATTCTTAATTGATTACAGTAATTTAATATGTCATTTCAAAGAATTTGATATATCTTTGGATATTTTAATAGATTCCAAGGTATTTTCCATTGATTTTAATAATTTAGTATGAGATTTTAAAGGATTTAAAATATTTTAGGGTATTTTTAAAATTGCAAGGTATTTTCAAGAGCATTGCAAAATTTCAAGAGATTTCAAAGTATTTTTAATATTTTAGGATGTTTAAAAACATTTCAAACATTTTCAATTAATTTCAATAATTTAAAGCAATTCCAAAGAATTTTAATTATTTTCAGCTTCGCAGGTTGAAATTGGAACTGCTTTGTTGAAAATGTAGTTTTTTTTGGTTGATGTATCAATTTAGTTGAAAAAATTTGTTTTCTGAAAATTTAACTATTTTGTAGAATTTTTTTTTTTTTTATTAATTTCTTTTAACTACAAGAAAATAATTCTTTTTTGTCGAAAAATTAACTGTGATTAAACATTAATTTTTTACATAGAAAATTAGACTTGGTGGAAAATAAATTTCTTTTGTGCAAAGTTCATGTATTTTATAAAAATTCCGTTTTTTTTTGTATACAATTCAGCCTTTTGGATAAAAATTTAGCTATTTTGTTGAAAACAATTTCAACAATTTTTTTTTTAATTTATGTATTTCATTCAAATCCTTTTTTTTGCAGAAAACTAATTGTTTTATTTGAAAGTTGAACTATTTATATTAAAAAATAGTCAAATAGTCATTAATATTAATATAATATTTTATAATTAT
>NC_046664.1:144426816-144431944 GCF_010883055.1 Belonocnema kinseyi | reverse complement strand
AAGAAAGAGAGGTATCGAGACCTTATAAGGGAGTTGCAACGATTGTACCCGGAATATTCTGTCAAACTGATCGTCCTTATCATCGGCGCTCTTGGAGGTGCCCAGCTTTCACTTGCTAATAGCCTAGAAAGCATCCCTGCGTGTCAACAATATGCTAGAACACTTGCGGGAAAAATGCAGAAGGCGGTTGTCCTTGGGTCCCTCTGTGTTCTTAGGGTCCACGAGGCTTTTGCTTGATCGTCGTATTGATTCCTTTACAGAATGTAACCACCTATCTCACGGTTGTGAGACGTGGTTATGGCTGAAATTTTACCGCGATTTTGCTGGAAGCGGGTGCAATTTTTCAGATTAGCACCCGCTCCCGGTGAAATCCTGCGGCTGTCCTTATGACAAATTTTTAATTATATATATAAATATAATATTTGCTCAAAATCAGACTAGATTTTACTATTTTTAGTTTGCAATGGAGGGACATAGCGGAACATTTGTAATGTTTACTACTCCGAGTAGTAACTAGTAACTACATGCCGAACTACAAAATTCATTGGAAAAAAATTAAAAAATGTTACATTTATTTCTACAGAAGATTTCAATATTTGCAAAGGACTATAGTAACGTCGAGAGAGGCCAGCGCACTGATTTAGTAAGCGACTTGTTAAAAATTGGTGCAGTCAGATTAGCAGACGAAAAAAATAAACCCAACATGCGTCGTGCCGCGTTGAAGGTCACGATACATATCCTTTAACACGAGCATACGACGTAAATGTAGACTTATTTATTATGGGATGTTGATCTCTTTCGCACTATTATATTTATTTAAATTGCAATTGTACAGTACACACGATTAGAGTGGGACGATGGTCGTGGGGGCTAAAGCGTAGGCTTTGGACCCACTCCTTCGGCTTGCGGGTTCGATTCCCGCCTCGCACTCTGGAAGAGTCTCGGTGGCCCATGCGGTGAACACTAGCCTAGCAAGGGAGTTGTTCATCTCCGGAGAGTCGTGGGACCTCTAGAGAAAAAGGTTTTCTCTAAGTACTTAAGGCTGTTGCTCTTGGTGGTTCGGAACCCACCTTAAACTGTAGGTCCCCCTTCCACCACCAAGTAAGTGTGTGGAGGGTGTGTAAAGGAATAAAGAAGGTGTAAGAAAAATGTAAACCCTTAGGGTACACATTAGAAGCTTCCAGTACACACGATTATATATAGTTTATAGATTATTATATACATGCAGGAATATTATATTACAAGCTGAAATAGAAAAATGTGATTAAAGTAAATCTGGTGGGAATCGAACACGGGTCTCCAAGCGCGGCAGCACGGCGATTTTCCATTCGGCTAAACTAGATAATGAGATCCAGAAATTTATCGCTCTTATCAAGTAAATGCTAGCAGTCAAATTGACTTCCATTAAGTTATTTATTAATTGTTCACAGTGATGGCATTTTTTAAATTCTAAGCACTATATCTTAATGTAATCAAATATTCTAATATCCAGGTTAAAAAATAATTTTTTGCTCTCTGTAGAAAATTTGTTTTGCAATAGTAACTTTTCGAATTATCCTAATTTATTATATTCAGGATCTTTGCATCAACCCAAATTGAGTGACTGATAAATTTAAGGAATTTTAGTAGAGCGTTGGTCGGCTGACATCGTTTACGCTCGGCTGCACTCGGTCCAACGCTAGACTCGCTTACTAAGTCACTTACTAATATTCGAGAGCGATCTTCCGAATTTGTCTTTCTCCATAATACAAAAAATAGAAAGTGTCGTAGTATGATTCATATTCCAAAAGACAATAGCAATTCGTCTTACAAATTTAGTCTTTTATCTTATTTTAGGTACTTATAACTTCTACTCTTTTTATATAATTTAATTGTGTCTCTACTAATTTATCCTGTCTAGGATTTTACTATAAAAAATACTAAGACTTCTTATTATCAATAGGAAAATTACATATAAAAATAGCATAGCTTACGATTATTTTATTAAAGTATACGAATTATCGCCTTGGTCCCTCGATTGTAACCTAATTTAGTAATTTTTCCAGTACAAAGTATCTCAGTGCATGGTAAAAAAATAGATTTGAGCCCCAAACCATTTCATTACATCACAAAGACCAGTCTGCCCGGATTTAATATCTGAAATTGGTATTTTTTTATCTTTAAAAAAAGAGCTTTTTATATATAAGCTTTTTGACTTTTGTCTTAATCATTCAATATAATCCAATGCATCTGTAAATTCGCCAATAATTATATATACTTAATTATAAGTACATATATTCCGATATAAAAAAAATCTAATAACTATATAGATTACACCTGGGTTTGCTATACGATATGCATAGATCTAACTGTACATCGTATAGCTTATAAGAATAATGTTAAAAGTGTATGAGAGGTTACTCTTAAGCATTAAAAAGATTAAAAACAAAAATGTCACTATCAAAAATCTGAAAAAATATTGTTCCAGGCAAAGAAAAGTTATGCGAATTAAAGAAATATACTCATTGGCTTTCAGTCGAAAAAAGTTTATTTGATGCAAGTGTCTTTAAGTACCGAAAAAATTGGTCTATTTGTACTGAAATTTCAGTACCTGCAGCTACAGTCTTATTTGATTCAAAGACATTTCTTCAGTTCAAAGCAATAATTTTTTATTTGAATACAGATCTTTCTCTAATTGGAGATGATTTTTTTTATTTAGACGTATATTTTTGTTGAAGAAAATTGATCTTGGTATCTTTAATTCAAGACAAATATTTTTCTGATATTTTCATAAATATTTACAGTTGAAATTAAATGCAATTTTGTTCTACTTTGATTAGTATTTATTTGTTTATTGTTTGCTCATGACGTGATATTGGCATTTGATATTCTAATATGGGTATTTATCGTCCTCGGTTTCTGAACCAAAATCAATGTAGCACTATTTCATTTACAACTTTGTACTATAACTTAGATTTACAGAAATTTTCAATTTTGAAATTAAAGTGATAAAGTGTTAAACTTACGCAAACCTTTTATAGAAAAAGCGTCAGGTGGGGGGTCCAAACTTTCAGGAAAAAGAGTAAAGTGTTTTTTAAACGGCCTGTATATATATACGGTGTCAAGAAATGGTCTCTTTAAAATATATATCTTTCGGCACAGATGGTCCCTATTGCACAAACCTATATTGGTCACTAATAGGATTCTATATAAGGATCCTATAAGTGACCTATATAGGATCCTGTATAGGTCAGTATAGGAGCCACCTATAGGAAATAAAACAGCTTCCTGCATAGGACACTGTATGGAATCCTATAAGTGACCTACATAGGACAGATGATGAACCGGAAGTGTTGCGGAGTAGTTTTCTATAGCAAATACAGCTGCACAGTAGTTATTTTTGACTATGCGATTGCCCAGTAGTCGGAACCTGTATAGGTTCTTATATGGATTCTAACATGGGAAGAAGGAACCCATAACTTTATCATAGAATCATTTAGGATTTTATAGAGGATCCTATGCAGGAAGCTGTTTCGTTTCCGGCTTAAACGGACTCCATGGTTCGTAACCAGCCCCTTGACCTGCTCGTTGGGGGCCTATTGTTCCGTCCGAGTCGAGTTCCGGCAGTCCAGTCTTCTTCAAGAAACAGCGAACACGGATGCGAACCATGGAGCAAGCAGTAGCAGGTACAATTAGAAAGGGAAAGATTAGAAAGAGATAGAAGAGGCAGTGCAGAGCAAAGTAGTGTTAGAATGTGATCAAGTATGAATTCAGACTTAAAGTGTAGAGAACAGTAGTGTTTAAATTTGATCAATTTTAAATTCAGACTTGTAGCTTTTATAATTCAATTTTGCTGTAAATCCTGAAAAAAGTATAAAGTAACAGAAACCAAAAAAACATTAATGAGAAAATTTAAAAAATCCTTCGTTAAAAAAAAGTGGTGGCCCTGAAGAGGGCCGATTTTTGTCCTGAAAAGGACAAATTATCTTCAAGTAAATAAATGCTCTAGTACCTCATTAAGGATAGAAGTATCTAATTGCTTCTAAAAGGCTAGGGAGGGTAATAGGTCATTAAAATGTTCTAAAAACGCCTGATTGGTGTATTTTGCTCCAATAACATGAAGAAGAATATTAACACAGATTTATTGTAAATTAAAGGAAAATTTAAATTTTGCTTGTAATAGATGTCTTAGTTAAGAAATAAAATATAGATATGGAAAAGAATGTTTATATTGCTTAAAAAATTAAGGCAGGAAACCACTTGTCATGAGTCAAGTTGCCAGCATCTTACATTTATTGGTGTGTTTTCCTCCAATAGCATGAAGAAGAAATAGAATATTAACATAAATGGGCTGTGAATTAAAGAATATTTGCATTTTGCTTGTTAAAAATGTTCAGGTTAATAAATAGTTAATTTATTTATTGTCCTCATCCATGTTTTTAAATGCTTCAAGTCTGAATTTGAAATGGATTAAATTTAAACACTACTTTTCTCTGCAATTCAAGCCTGAGATCATACTTGATCATATTCTAAAACTACTTTGCTCTGCACTGCCTCTTCCATCTCTTTCTAATGTCTCCCTTTCTAATTGCACCTGCTACTGCTTGCTCCATGGTTCGCATCCGTGTTCGCTGTATTTTGAAGAAGTCTGTACTGCCGGGACTCGACTCGGACGGAACAATAGGCCCCCAACGAGCATGTCAAGGGGCTGGTTACGAACCATGGAGTCCGTTTAAGTATCATTTCCTACAAGTGGCACCTATACTGACCTATATAGGTAACCCTATATCTCAATTCTAAAATCTAAAATTCTTTCGAAGAACCTAGAATTTAATGGAAGGAGAGTGTCCTGGACATTTTTTCTCAATATCTTCTGTTAGCTTCAGCAAATTTCCCGAGTAATCCATCCTTTGAATTGAAGGATTTAACATAGAGACGTAAAGAGAAGCAGGTATATATTTGGGGCGAGAAGGCAAAGCACTTCTGATACCCCTGTTAGATCCCATTGATTTTGTTGTTTTTCATTAAATATATATATATATATATATATATACCAGGTGTATACATATGAAACCGGTATTGCCATTTAGTGGCCAGTAGGCACACTTGTAGGCACTGTCGGAACTTACCATTTGTGCTAATTGGCGTA
>NC_046664.1:144422004-144426716 GCF_010883055.1 Belonocnema kinseyi | reverse complement strand
GACCTTATAAGGGAGTTGCAACGATTGTACCCGGAATATTCTGTTAAACTGATCGTCCTTATCATCGGCGCTCTTGGAGGTCCCAAGCTTTCACTTGCTAATTGCCTAAAAGGCATCCCTGCGCGTCAACAATATGCTAGACCACTTGCAGGAAAAATGCAGAAGGCGGTTGTCCTTGGGTCGCTCCGTGTTCTTAGGGTCCACGAGGCTTTTGCTGGATCGTCGTATTGATTCCTTTACAGACTGTAACCACCTATCTCACGGTTGTGAGACGTGATTATGGCTGAAATTTTACCGCGATTTCGCTGGAAGCGGGTGCAATTTTTCAGATTAGCACCCGCTCCCGGCGAAATCCTGCGGTTGTCCTTATGACAAATTTTTAATTATATATTAACCGTCATGTTTACCTACAATTCTTTTAATTTGTATAAATTCAAAAGAATATTATTATCTTGTATAAAAAGGTATTATAATAACCCAGTGGGTATGTAATTTGGCGACGCCTTCACGACATTGGTACGAGGTCGAGGTGCGTGTCCTAATAAAAAAAGGAAGGGATGTGGCCTCTCCTGATTGACCGAGGGGCGTGGTCTAATTACAAATGGCGACTATAATAATTACAAAATGGCGGCCATCCTAATTACAATATGGCGGCCATAATAATTATTAGAGTGGACGTTTTCGAGTTGGAAAAGGGGAGGGGTTGAAGATTTTTCAATTGAAAGGATTATTATTATTTGGAAAAGCGGATGCGCTCCACATGATCTTAATAAACGAATGCTTCTCAGCTGAAAAGGGGAGGGGGCCCCACCCCCTCCCTGTTAGTCTGAGAGTAGAGGATGTATATGATCGAGCTGAAAAATGCGAGAAATATTTACAACGAAAATTAATGATCCTAATCTTACTTTATATTCAGGTTGGAAAATAGTGTGTTGGAGTAAAAAATAAAAGGTACAAATACTTAAAGGTATGTATAATATTTAATAACTAATCAAAACCTAAAATTGTCCTAAATTATTCTAAGTGGCAGGTAGTAAATACAAAAATTGTTTTTAATTACAATTTCACATCTTTGTGCATTTATTAGTATTTTTCCAATAAAATACATTTATTCAAGTACATGTAGAAAATACAAGTTCAACTTCGCCTACAATGTATGAAATTAAGATGGTAGTCAGTTCTAGAAAAACGATTTCAAAATATAATTCCACGAATTGTTTCTCAAGTTTTGTTTGTATCTGACTTCTAAAGTATGTAGATTTAAACTTAATTATTTGACGAATTATTTCCTCATTTGGTGAATTAATATTTTCTGCGCTTAAATAATTTACAATTGTTTCAATTAAAAAATCTTTACATGTTTCTACGTGTTTTAATAGTCGTTGAATCCATCTGAACCTTTCATCGACACATACAATAACATTTTTCAGTCCTTCGAAACTATACTTTTGAAGAACTATTTCGGGAGTATATATATTTTTCTTTTTGGCCTCAACCTCATCCTGATGCGTGTCATTGTCCGTTTCGTTGCAGAATCGAAGGTGATAATGTTGCCTGAACTGTTCATAATTTTATTGAGCGGTTGAAATGTCCCATGTGGTTCAACCTCTAGTCCAATTAGAATCGTCTTAAAAAATGAAGGATTAAGTCCGTAAATAGTAGGCAGAATCATTCACTGCGTGGTTCTCTTCGTGAAGCTTTCAGACACAATAACCAAGCATTTAAGAGCAGCGTTAGAAAAAATATTTTTAATTTTTAAAACCTTTTTTTTAACGGTCTTGTTGATACAAAAAATTTAATATAATTTATCGAAAAACCTCTGACATATAAAGTTCAAAAAAATAAAACAAAATTCAATAATAATTTTTGAAGAAATTGAAAAAATATTTCTTGCTAAAATTTTGAAGCAATTAAAAAAAAGTCTTCTGTTTTACCTAATATATTTTGTAAATCTTAACAATTCTTATATCTTAAAACGTTTTCTCTAGCTATCAACCATTAGGGAATTTTCCACAATACTAACCCTAGCGCTATACTAGAACGTTTCGTTTTACAGAAAATTTCAACATTAAGCAAAGCAAACAAATAATTTTCAACAAAAAAAAATGTTCAACTAATTTAAGAAAGTGTTCTTTTGTTTTCACTTAATAATTTTGTTTTTACTGTAAAACTATTTTTAATTTTTAAAACCTTTTTTTATTTGAACGGTCTAAAATTACGAAATTATTCGTGATACTAGATCCAGCGCTTTAATTAACCAATTACTTTCACAGAAAATTTCGACATTAATCGAAGCAATAACAAAATTTTCAATGGAAGAAAATTTTCAATGGAACAAAATCTATTTTTTTTTCATCCGAATAATGTTCAGAACAAATTTCTATAAAAATCGATACAACAAATTTAATATAGTTTACGGAAAACCCTTTTACATGTAAAGTTTAAAAAATAAAATGAAATTCAATGCAGCTTTTAGAAGGAATTAAAAAAATATTTGAAACAAAATTCTTCAAGTCATTTAAAAAAAATCGTTTTTCTACCTAATATATTTTTCATCCTTAACTATTCTTATTTTCTTTCTAATTATTTTTCGAACTGTCAACCTTTATGCAATTTTTCGCAATACCAGCACTAACCCTATACTAAACCGGTATGTTTTACATAAAATTTGGACTATAATCAAAACAAACAAATTTTTCAATGGAAGGCTTCAACCACAAGAACTAATTTTTAATCCAAATTCTGAACCAATTTGTATACAAATGTATACCAAAACATTAAATATAGTTTATGAAAGACTTGTTTCCAAAAAATGTTCCGAAACATAAGACAAACTACACTTAAATCTTCAGAAGAAATTGAAAAATAATTTCCTAACAAAAATTTGCAACCTATTTAAAAAAAGGAGAAGTTCTCTGTTTTTACGTGATATATATTTTTAAAAATTTTAAACATTTTTTAATTCTTTAAATCTTACAAAAAACTCCGTCAAACTAATTAATGTCGTCTTTTCTTATATTTCATTTAATCATAATCAAAAATATTATGAGAAATAGAGAAAACATTTTTCAATAAATTAAAAATACGGAAAAAATACTTTTTATGTTGCTTTTTAAATAAAAATTTGAACCGTTTTTATCTTGTGAAACCTGCAAAAAGTAGACATTAAACTTTCATAGTTATGTATTTCAAGTGCCAGAATAATTTAGGCACTAATTATTTTATAATTTTTGTAATTTCGTCCAACCAGCTTCCACACTTTTCAAATTATATTCTGGTATACTTGTGTATATCCACGGCAAAAATAATATGTCAGTCTGTCGTTACCAGCAGATTATTTCACTCAATGATAAAAACACAACGACAAAAATAACTGTGTCTTCTTATATTTCGATAGCCTGACACGTACGGGGAATGAGCATTGTTTCCTTAAGTTTACATGAACACTTTTTTCCTGCGAGTTAAGGAGATAGTTTACACAGCACCAGTTTTGCTACGGAAGTACATTTTAGTGCGTTTTAGAAGTCACGACGATAAGAGCTTTATTCTATTTCCAATTGTCTTTTTGTCTAAAGATTTTTTTAAATAATTAAAATGAAAAACTAAAACCATTTTTCCTGAACAGCAATAAATGATGAAAACGTAAATCATCATAACTCAGTCAAATATCATTCAAACTGTTTGCAATTTGACACGCATACAGAGTTTGCAATAGGAATTTCTACAAAACTATTAAAAATATGGACAAAAAGCATCGAGGGAATTTCATATTTAAAACAACTTACAGCGGAAAAGTTTTTCTATACAGTTGAAAGAAGATTTTTGGAAAGTATTAGATACATATATTAAAAATTAGCGAAAATATGCAATTTGACAAACATTAAACGACGGCGTAACGATTGCTTGAAGAAAGCCTAACAGAGGTAGTTTCCTGCACGAGATAGCTCAGTTCTGACAGTGTAATCGTTACAGCGTCAAACATTAATATGTTATAAAGTAAATATTTCTGGTAACTTTTAATGAATATATCTAAAATTTTTCTATAAATATTCTTTTGACTGTAGAGAACAACTTTCTCACTAAAAGTTGTTTGCAACCTGAAGTTCCCTCGAAATTTTTTGTTGGCGAATCTAGAAAAATGTGGTTAACGACATTAAAAAAGTTCCATCCTGCTTTACTATATAAGTCTATCTGGAGAAAAGGAATAAACTTCCCTAATCTGAAGATTTCCGTTGACTGTAAGACTGAGGTACCAATGCTAAAAACGCTTTCGAGCGTCGTACCTGGCTAAGGACACTTTCCTAAGCTTTCAGTACATAGATTGCAGATGAAGCGTCAGCAATAGGCGTGTTTTCTGTGTGTATATGTTTGTGATCGTCATGGTTCTTCTATGGATGGCTCTTTACCTGTATTTATTCTCATAATTTCTTAAGAAACCAATAAAAACACCAGAAAACTATGAAAAATTTTCAAACTCTATTTCAACAGTGCATTTATTCAGGTTACTTATTTGAAAAAAACAGATTTTATGAAACATCAATTTCTTATATCTTTAGAATTGCGATTTTGATATCCGTTATCAATTAGATTTGGTTGGTTCCATGTTTATACAGAAATTCTGTTAACAGCCAACTTTCCACCGTCTATCTTCCTAAACTCACAAGAAATATCTGGTTATTTTCAACTTTGGTTTGTTTAACTTCAGAAACGAG
>NC_046664.1:144418073-144421904 GCF_010883055.1 Belonocnema kinseyi | reverse complement strand
TTTGAAACATATTCGATCACTCGCGAATGTCAACAAATTTTAAGTGATATTTGATAAGCCAAAAGGCACTATACTCTCAATCGAAAATCGGGTCGGATACTAGGAGAATATAACAGTACCACAAACATTTATACAGTTTTTCATAAAACAAGCACGGAAAATTCTACTTTCACTATAAGCAAGCCGCAGACAAAGTGTGTCTTTTTCAAAAGTGTGTTCTGCGGTTTATTTATTATCATTATCTTTTTTTAAATTCTGAGAATTTGCAAACGTTTTTACTTTTCCAACTCAAAAATATTTTTCAGAATATTTCAACTATTATCCCGTTTCCAGCATAGACAAATTAGCTTGAGACAGAAGGGACCATTTACCCATCCGCCGCCAGGCGGATGGACAAATGGTGTCGACCATGAGCTGACGCTCATGGTCCCTTCCCTTAACATGGTTAACTGTGAACTTGTATTATATATAAGGTATTAATTGTATTATATATAAGGAACTTGTATTATATATAAGGAGTGGGGGAGTCCTTTGTTAGGTGGGGGAAGAGCCATATGTTGTGAGCGTGGGAATAACCGTTATGCCACACACGTGAATAAAACCGGTTTCTATATAACAGCCAAACAAAGGACAGAAGTATGCTTTTCTTAAAAATGACACAAAAGAACACGTGTTTCATATAAATCATACAGAAGAATGCGTATTTCCTGAAAATTACACAAAGAACACATATTTTCTATTAGTCACACAAACCGGTTAAGTGCGGGGTGGGGAGGGTATTTTGTATAAACCGGTTTTTCAGGTGTGAATGAATGAGTGCTGTGAAATCAACCTATTATCTGCAAATTTATGTATGGTATTGATATACTGGTCTAAGTGTTTCCCTCTCTAAAGAACAAACCATTGCATAAGTTGTGGGTGTTTTATATGAAAAAAATGTCAAGTACAAGATTCAAAGTAATGAAAACACAACAATTAATTTTAAAAAATAAAAATTTCAAGGTAAGACGTTATCACAAAGGCTAATTCATTTCATCTGTCATAAAATGTTATCTAGTTTCTGTGAAACGTATGTACGTATGTACGCAAAATTCGCAAGTGAAACTAATTAACAAAAAAAATGCCATTAGTTGTCAATATACTGTCCGAGGTATATCAATACATTTTCTCCAGAAAAAATAATTTTTAACGTAATTTTTACCAGAGAAACAATTTCAATTTCGTTTAATTGTCAAAACAATATTCTACACCCACTATCATTAATTTCTGCGTTAAAAAAACATTGCTCTTCTTAGAATTTGGTATCTGCTTCTGTTGCTGCTCCGTCCTGTAACTCTGCTACTAGCAAGTACATCGTAACCAAATAACGCCACTAAAATGTGTCGGATACATTTTTTCTTCGTAAGTAACTTAACATCGTGAACTGCAAGTAAATAAGCGTCTTAGGACAGCCAAATTCCGTGCCCAAGATGAATGTGAAATGTAATAAATATATTTGTAGAAAAATGTAAATATATGAAATTGCAAAATAGCCTTCAATTACATTAGTAGGCATATTCTTTAAATACATACCCGTTCCGCTTGTTTGTAACCGACAGCTACATAAGGCTGCTCTTTACCCTGCTCTTGTAAAGAGTTTGGTTTCTAAGGAAGCTTCCTTAACTGTTTGTAGTTCCTCCTGAAGAATTTTCTTTTCATCTGTCATTTGTTGTAACTTTATTTTATATTCATCTAAAGAAGCAAGCAAACTTAAGATCTGACTTTGGGCTTCATGAAAATCTCGTTCATTTCTTTCAATTAATTACTCAAGGAAAGATTTGCGCGAAGCTGAAGTTTTCGGTTTTGAAATAATTTCTTGTGAGGTAATTGTAGGCTTTGCACTTTATTTAGTTTAGATGTTATGTTTTTCAGTGGGATTCTAAAGTTATTTTCTTCAGATTTTGCGGATACCTTTGCAATCGACTTGTTTTTCACAAGCCCGTTGAGAGAATCAGGTGGGGTAAATGAAGGAGTCTTTATAGACGTAGAATTGCTCATCACGGGCGGAATTCTTTTTATTAGTCTTCCCACTTCTTGCTCTTTTTCAAGTGTACATCCTTTTGACATCGAAAGTTGATTTTTTGCGTATGGACTAGAAGTGTCCTGTACTACGTTTAATGACGAATCCACATTTTTCTGATTTTTTTTAGACGCTAAGTATTCAAAATACTGAACAGCCTTCCCTAAAGTACCTTTTCGTCTAGATTGTCTTCGGCATGTAATAGTATATGAATAAGTAAATATTTTAAGGCTTAAATCATCATGATACATAAGGAGACATATCTGCAATCTGTATTCATTTTAACGGGCCGATTTGTGAATCCCCCTGCGGGAAACAAATGGATTGAGTTTCTATTCATATGAATAATTTTCTGTTTTTAAAATTGAAATAGAAAGAAATAATATATACATCTTTATCCGGCGTCTATCCCTTCGACCCTTTTCCATCTTTGCTTTAATCTACAATCACTCCTATTCTTTTGAATCCCAATGCTCCTATCCATATATATCAACCCCTTATCCAAATTTATCCTTTTTCATCAATCACCAGTCTACAATCATCCTTTTTAATCTCTTCTTCAATCTGTAATCACCCCTTTTCTTTTAAATCCCAGTATTCCTATCCAAGTGAATCCATCTTTCACGCACCCGTAACCCTTTCCATTCATCAGGCAACCCAGAATCTTTCCTATCTTTTTGAATCTATCTTCTATCAAATATAATTAACCCCTATCCTTTTAAATCACAGTCTATTTATACAATTTTATCGACAGTTGTTCCACTTCTATCTTTTTCTATCCGTCAGGAAATCTAAAATTTTGTATATCTTTTTTAATCGCTATCTTCTTTTCCAAGCAAGTCCTTTTCTATCTGTCGTCAATTGTAAATCAGCCCTATCCTCTTGAAACCCAGTATTTCTATCTAACTGTCAACGGAAAAAGTAATTTTGTGCATTAAAACATATTGCACACAATCTGGTACTGGTACTTACTTGAGGTGTGAGACTAAGAATAAAATTCACGATTTTTATAAACAAATAATTCAACAAATACGCCACTCTGTAATAGTTTTCTAATAAGTAATTTTTTCATTTTGGCTAGTCAAGAACAACTTATATACAAAACTTTTACAATTGCTTATTTGTTGAATTGATTATTTATAACATATCTTAAATTTCATTATTAGCCTACTATCTCAACTGAATATTGATAATAGTTTATTTCCAATAAGATTTTATGGAAACGAGAATTTTTTAATGAAAAATCGTTATATGGAACCATTTATTTATTCTCTTTGATATTATAGATGATATATATGTAGCCGGATGTCGGGCGAACCTGCTCATCGACAGATGTGTCCGCAAAGATGCAGCATTCTACCAGCGTGACCTATTGATGGCCTGGATTGATTATCGGAAAGCTTTCGATTCTACATCCCATAGACTTATCATCTGTCTTTTAGAAATCTTAAAGGTTCATCGGCAAATAGTTGGGTGCATAGAGAGATTGATGCCGCTTTGGAAAACCAGATTTACTATCTCATCTGGCAAAAATCGTGTGACAACTAACAAGGTCACGTTTCAGAGAGGTGTCTTTCAGGGCGACACCATAAGCCGACTCCTCTTTTGCCTTACATTATTGCCACTATCTCTAGCACTGCGCCATTCCAACGGGTACTTGTGCGGCAAAACTGCAGATCGAAAGTACAAGGTCACTCATGCATTTTACATGGACGATCTTAAGATCTATGCTAAAAACAGAGAGCAACTGCATCTAGCTCTGGGGATTGTCG
>NC_046664.1:144416798-144417973 GCF_010883055.1 Belonocnema kinseyi | reverse complement strand
ACTACTCTATTCATTTGGAGTAGTTCCATGGACGAAGAACGAGCTCAGATCTCTTGATATTGGGACAAGAAAGGTTATGCACATGAACAAAAGCATGCATTTGAAGTCTTCCGTTCTGCGACTGTACATCTCACGCCGTCAAGGGGGTCGCGGAATATTGAGTCTTGAATGTCTTCACAACAGGATTATTCTGGTTACAGCACATAGAGTTGCAAATGGAAGAGACCCTCTTCTTGAAATGGTCAGGAATCACGAAGAAGTGGGCAAATGAGCATTTCTATACAAAGCAGCGGAGGAGGCTGCTGATACAGTCGGATTTGACTTCAGTATTAGGGGTGAGCAAAATTCATGAAATCTAATCTATCTCGAGTACTCACTCCTGAAAGCCCGGATTAAGAAAGCACAAGAGAAAAACTTTCGTGAACAGCTCCTCGATAAGAGGATGCACGGTATCTTCCACAGAAATGTGAAGGATCAGTTAATGTCTTGTGAGCTAATGTTTGCTTTCCTTAAATCGCCCGGATTGAAGTCTGGTACAGAGGGTTTCATTTTTGCATGCCAAGACGGTGTCATTTCTACCTTAACATACCGTCGCCACATTTTGAGCCAAGACATTTCCGATGATTGCTGCAGGGCGTGCCATGCACACCCCGAGCATTTAGCTCACATACTATCTAGTTGTCCAACACACGCGGGAACGACCTACTTCGAGAAGCGAACCATGTTCGTTATCGAATTTTCGGCACCAGCTGACAAAAACATCATAGCGAAGGAGAATGAAAAGAAAGAGAGGTATCGAGACCTTATAAGCGAGTTGCAACGACTGTACCCGGAATATTCTGTTAAACTGATCGTCCTTATCATCGGCGCTCTTGGAGGTGCCAAGCTTTCACTTGCGAATAGCCCAAAAAGCACCTCTGCGTGTCAACAATATGCTAGAACACTTGCGGGAAAAATGCAGAAGGCGGTTGTCCTTGGGTCACTCCGTGTTCTTAGGGTGCATGAGGCTTTTGCTGGAACGTCGTATTGATTCCTTTACAGACTCTAACCACCTATCTCACGGTTGCGAGACGTGGTTGTGGCTGAAATTTTACCGCGATTTCGCTGGAAGTGGGTGCAATTTTTCAGGTTAGCACCCGCTCCCTGCGAAATCCTGCGGTTGTCCTTATGACAAA
>NC_046664.1:144401832-144416698 GCF_010883055.1 Belonocnema kinseyi | reverse complement strand
CAGTAAAAATCACCGTCTTATGTTAAAAACTGTTATGGTTGCACAATTCTCTAATACTTTTCTTATAAAAATCGTTAATTTAATAAGCAGTAAAATATCTCCATGGAACATAAATAATAGTATTCAATCGCAGATTATTTATATTCGATAGGTTTTCATAAAAGTCGTCCAAGTAAAATTGTTTAATTTTCGAAGTGTTTCCTTTTTTCACGATTTCAATGGAAAACATAATCATTTGCATGGTTAGATTTTTTTGAATATTTTAAAGATATTTTATCATTAGAGTCTGAACATGCATAAATGTTAATGAGGCTTCTAATGAAATGAAATTTAAATTGTCAGGTTCGGTGTCTGTTGTATTGGCAGGTGGTACTATGAACCTCTGCGTAGGTCTTCGTGGTCTTTTTGATGATTCTACAATTCATCGAGCTCTCTAGAATTACCTGAAAAAACTCGCAATTGGTGAATATGTGACGATGTTGTCTTCTTGTAAACTCAGTAAATATTTGAAGGGTCACACTGCATAGGGCGCAAGTGCCAAATTTGTAAAATGCGTTGTTATTTTTTCTATGAAGTAATTTAATTTTTTGCCTGTTCTTTTCAACATTCAATAGAGTCAAAAGTGTTTTTTGTTTTTTTGCCTCAATTCGAAAGTAAAACAGTTACGGAACTTTTTTGGTGTGAAAATTTTAGTTTTTTGTGACGCGTCGATATTTTAAAAGGCCTTTCTCGCACAAGGTTTTCTTACAGCGCTCTTTTCGCGCTTCAGTAGAGCTAACCAATTAGCTCGAAGGTACTTTCTTGTCTTTCTAAGTTAAAAAATAAAAAATGTATGCAACTCTTTTTGTATCAAAGTCAGAATTTTCAGGGGCGCACAGTTCATTTAACAAAGGTTTTCTCGGAGATAGATGCTTCTTTCAGGATTGTTATTTAAAAAAAAAAATTTATTTAAACTCATTTGCGTGAAATTTATTTTAATTTTTTTTTAAATTTTGTAATTTAAAATTAATTGCGTGAAATTTAGACAGTTCTTATTTCTCCTGTGAAATTCGGGATTTGAAACTTACGCCCGTATGCCATGTGACCCTTCCTTCTAATTCATACGGTTTTTTGACACAGGAAACTACTTGAAAGAAAATAGCTAAATATAAACCCTTTTATAATCATATTTTATTTACTCTTAACAGAAACATATGTAAAGATGTTTAATATTTTATTGTTCTATTTGTATCTACAATTAGATCATCCTAGCTATCAATGCGAAAACATTGTGAAATTGTAGAAGTTTAAAATGAGAATACAAGCAATGCCGTAATTGGGAATTGTTTCCGTACTGGATACAAACACACAAATAAAACGAAATCGATTAATTTTTTTATTTCAAAACAAAATATTACAATTTATGCCTTAAAATTTTTTAAATATTGGCCTTGTGGCATAATTTTCTTTCTGTGGGTATATATGTGGGGGAGGGGGGAGAAACGCAAAATTACTAACCCGCTACGTGTGTAAAAAGGGCTACTTACAGCTCTGATTACAAAAGCAGAAATTCGCCGATAATTTCTTAAGAGAAAGGTTGCAGTACACTTTATTTAAACCTTCAAGCCAATTCAATCTTACATGTGTATATTATATACTTACTTGCCGTAAGGCTTATTGCTCCGTACAATAAATCTCCACCCTCGAAATCGAATTTATAAGGTTAGAGATTATTGTGCTTTTTTCGTCAAAGCGATGTACAGCACTTACTGGAACTCTCCACGACGCTTGTGTGCCGCACTGCAATAGTAACGCATGTCTCTCATCCATATCAAACGTTTATTATAATCACTTATAATGGAACACTACAAAGAGACCGGAAAGAAATTAATAATATCTTTTTTTGCTTTGAAATCGCGGAAATAGCAAAAATTACAGAAAAGACGCCGACTTTTCATGCCGGATAACTTTTCATGTAAGATAACCTTTTTTTCCCTTATATGCCACTATTAACGCTACTATACTTTTGTACATTGTTGACTGATCGAAACTATACATTTTTAGCAGTTCTTTAGGTTAATTTACAAACATTGAAAAAATACGTGCCTGTATAGTGCAAGTGGAAATGTGAATTTACTGCTTATGAGAAGCTCCTTATCGTATAAAAATTAAGGTTAGTGCGGTTCATTGAATACATTTTTAGTTATTCGCAAAACTAAAATTTCTAACCTATAATATCTTTCCTATTTTATTCTTTTCAGCAGGAGAAATGTAAACTTGTAAGGATTCTACAAATAATATAGTATCACACGAATGGGTCGAAAAACGTTTTTTATTTTAAAATTGTATAGAGACAATTTACCAACACTCGAATCTCTACGTACACGCGCCTGATTTGAGAACCAATCTCTTATCAGTAGCAAAAACAACTGACCTTGGTTACAGTGTTTTATTTAAAAAAAGCTTAGCGGAGGTTATCAATAATAAGGGAAATACTGAACTTGACGTTAACAGAATCGGAGACTTGTACTACGTAGAAGAAATCAGTGAAAGAGCGTGCGCGGTTTCAAATGCACAATCGAATAAAGCCTCGCTCGAAGTATTACATAGAACGGTTCGGTCACACGAACGTAAAGGATGTTTCTGATGCTATGCGAAGAGGCATCGTCATAGGTGTGCAACTGACAAGTGCGTTCACAAAGATAGACTGTGACATTTGTCTCAAGGGGAAGATGTCAAGAGCCCCTTTTCCGAAAGAGTCAAAACGGTGATCAGAATTGTTGCAAACAATACACACGGATGTGTGGGGTCCGTCGAGAGTAACCGCACTTGGATGGGTGAAATATTAAATCGAATTCATCGATGATTACTTCAAGTGGTGTGAGGTTAGGTTCCTAAAATCGAAGGAGGAAGCATTTAATTCAACACAAGAATATATAGTCCTGGTGGAAAGGCAAAAAGGTAAAGAAGTTCAGTCGAATCAATCTGATAATGGACGGGAAGACGTCAACAGAGAATTAGACCAGTCGACGATCAGTCGTGACATGAAATTCGCGGAAGATTTGAGTTCTAATCTGAAGACAGCGGCTGAAACTCAAATAAATTTTTCATCGCCAGATCAAACCCCAGAGGAAAGTCGTCGTTTCGTTGAAATTGAACATAATTGGTCACCAGCAGAAGAAGAAATCGAGCAGAACATAGATCAAAAGGAAGACTTTCGAGGGTTCGATCATCAGGAGATTGCACAGCCTGGACCAGAGGATGAAAGTGACCCACTTGACAACGAAAACAAAATCAACTATGAAGTCGAAAACTTTTCAACAGAAGAGGTACCTAAAAGTAAAACAAAAACCAGGACGACCAAAAGGGAGTAGATCCAAAACTGTTTTGGATAACAAGACCACTAGAGTCGGTAGTAGAACAGGATTACAAAGCAGTACTCTACATAAAAGGAATCTATCCCCCGTTCCAGAAGAAGATGAAACGACTGGAGATGAAGAGTACACCTTCATGTCGGAAATACCAATAAAGAAAGCGATGACAGGATCAGATGCTCAGAAATGGCGTAACGCTATTGCAGTGGCGTAACGTATTGCATGCCTTTTTCAATCTGGAACAGGGGAAGACATAATCATGATAGCTGTATATGTAGATGGCATTCTCGTCGCATCCCGAGATGAAAAAGCAATCGATGAATTGAGAAGAAAATTGTCTGCTGATTTCGAAGTAAAGGACTTAGGCCGAGAAAGCTAATGCTTGGAAGTCGAGTTTAAACAATCTGATAGTGAAGTTTCAATGGGGCAGCAAGGATACATACGGGAACTTCTCCAAACGTTCGGCATGACCGATTATAAACCTGCCGCCACTCCAGTCGATCCAGGGACAAAACTGAAGAAACATGAAAATCCCAGCGAAGATGAACTCAAACCCAGATACTGTGAGCTCATCGGAGCCCTTACTTATTTGTCAGTGACGACTCGCCGTGACATCGCCTATTCAGTTAGCAGACTAGGACAGCTTAACAACTGTGACGGAACGGAGCACTGGAAGGCGGTGAAACGCGTGTTGCGTTACCTAAAGGGAACCGTCGACGTATGGATTGTCTATAAAAAGACATCAGGACCAATCCAATGATTTGTAGACGCAGACTGGGGGGGCTGTATCGAAGATCGCAAGTCTCAATCAGGATACCTGTTCCTATTCGGCGGAGGACCTATCTCATGGGACTCAAGTAAACAGAGGACAGTAGCACTTTCTATCACGAAGGCCGAATACATGGCCATGGCCGAATCTGTCATGTAGGCCATATATCTTTAACGACTAGTACAGGAACTCGGATTTGTCAGCTACGGTGATCTCACTAACCTTTGTGACAACAGGAGTTGTCTTTCTTTGGCGTGAAAATCCAACGTTTCATGCGAGATCGAAACATATAGACATTCGCCACCACTTTATTAGGGACGTGTTAAGTAAGAATCTATTCTCAGTGAAACACGTTTGAAGTGAAGATCAAGTCACTGATTTTCTTACAAAAGGACTTCTTCGAATTAAACATGAGTATTGTGTGACTTCGACCGGACTGAGAAGAATAAGCATGTAATTTGTATTTTATTTTATATTAACATGATTTTTTTGGAGTACCACTCGACTCGAGGGGAAGTGTCAGGTTTGATATTTCTTATAATTTAAACTGTTCGAGTCTAGGTACTATTTCATATGCGCTTGCGCAAAGAGGCAGAATCCTGCCACCACTTTTTAGTTCTCCTGAGCGAATCCCATAAGCGAGTCAGTAGAAGCTCAGCCACCGTCATGATGACTTTTCGCTCTATGTTCGTAAACTCATCAGTTCTATTTCAATAAAAGTTGATCACGGTTCATGTGATTGTCTCATTGTCGTTTAACCTCGCCCAGTTATTCTAACATCCTCATTAGGGACAAAAATTCGAGATAAAATCAAACGACTCATATTTTTGGAATTGGGCAAAATACTTTTTTATACTAAATTGTGCTTTTTAAATTTTTTAAGTTTATTTAAAGAGAAGACAAGGAAAATAGTGCGTTAAATGCGATCTCTCACCTCAAAATTCCATCCCTATAATTTAATTTAAAAATATGAGAATCAAAATAACCAAATGGTCCTTATCCAGTTTTCTACCATATATATTTAAAATCAGCTCACTGTTTTCTTTGTACAAATTACGAAAATACAGTAAGGACTTTTTTGGGCCTGTTGAATATGCTCAGTGTAATGTATATTCTATATGGTATGCCAAAATTTCAAAAAATGTTTGCAATTATCTTGGTAACTTGTAGTTTAGACGTTTTTCTGATCGTTTGAGTGCTTTTTAAACATAACAGTTTACTAGAACATATGTGGATGAGGCTCAAGAATTGAAATTCGAATTACAGCAATTTTTCAAAATTTGGACGTTGCATCAGTATTTTTACAATTTCGATTCTGGGGTCTTCTTTCTTTTGGGGTCTTTTTTTGTAGTGCATTTCTATGCTCAAAAACCCCACAAATGCCGAAAACACCGTTTTAACTAAAAGTTTTGAAAATAATTGCATTAAATACAAAAATCAAAATATTAAAAACAATCGCGGAATGAGTTAGAACCAGAAGTAAAGCCTGTTCCCCGGATTTTAACAATCCGGGCCAGAACTAGGCAATGTATAACAATACCGATATTGGATGCAAAATTGACAGAAGGGAACCTCCCATTGCTGGATACGAAACCGGGACTTTTTATAGGGAATGCGGTTGTTCGTAGTGAACACGGCCAATGCCACGTATTGGCGATCAATACTACACAATCTGACGTGGACATTAATATTCCTACGAAAGAATTGATATCGTTCGAATATGTAACCTTTTCTAGCGAAGAAGACAGTTCCGATATCCCGGCTGTGCCGCTCAATCTCGCAGAAAGGATCGAAACCATCTTAAGAAAAATACGGACGGATCATGTCAATCCAAAAGAACTGCCATACATAAAAAAATGGGTGACTAGTGGACACGACCGATTTCTACTGCAGGAGATAAACTGCCAATCACTAATATGGTAAAACATCATATTCTGACAGTTGATGATAAGCCTGTTAAGCATAAACAGTATCTGCAGCCGCAGGATAACAAGAAAATTGCAGAAGAATTGGTAAGAAAAATGATTAATGACGATCTTATCATTGAACCAATATCGCTGTATAACTCGCCCTTGATGATCATCCCAAAGAAAACCGATAAATATGGGAACAAAAGATGGCGAACGGTAATTGATTTCCACGCCTTGAACGATAAGTCAGTGGGGGATTCCTACCCCCTCTCAAATATAATCGATATTCTAGACCGGCTAGGGAATGCCCCACACATTTATGTTTTTGACGTAGCCTCAAGATTTCATCAAGTGAAAACTGCTTGCGAGGACCAACCCAAAACAGCATTCTCGACAAGATATGGGCACTTCCAGTGTAAGAGGTTGACAATGGGGATAAAAAATGCCCCCGCCACCTTTCAGCGTCTGATGGATCGAGTATTCTCTGGCCTACAGGTTACGGAATTACTGGTTTACCTTGACGACATTACAGTCTTTTCCGAGAAACTCGATGAACACGATAAAACAATCGCCAGATTGTTCGCCAAGTTGCGCGATGCCAATATCGTGTTGCAAAATGACAAATGCGAGTTGCTGAGAACCGAGGTTGTCTACCTAGGGCATGTTGTCAGTCGACATGGGGTTCGACCCGATCCTAAAAAATTAACAGCTATTAGAGATTTTCCTATCTCTCGTACAGTTCGGTCGGTTAGGGCGTTTCTGTCAGTAGCCGAGTATTACCGACGTGTCGTTAAGAACTTTTCTAAGATAGCAAGGCTCCTGTTCGACTGATGTAAAAAAATACATCATTTCACTGAGGTCGACCACAAAGATCCTCTTTCCATAAATTAAGAAAGATTTTGTGTTCAAGTCCTATTTTACAATACCCAGACTATGAAAAAATCTTTAAATTAACGACGGATGCTTCCGAGATGGCAGTCAGCGCTGTACTCACGCAAGAAGTAGACGGGATAGACCAATCCATAGCGTATTTCTCCAGAGCCCTGTCTATACATGAACGGAACTATACAAAGACAGAAAGAGAATGTCTGGCCGTGATATACGCCCTGAAGAATTTCCGCAAATGAGAGTCACTCGAGCGAAAGCATGAAGCAAGGGTGAAGCTCAAACAAAACCGGGGGCCGAAGGGAACGTCGAGAATCCCCACAATGGCAGAAACCAGGGTTCAAGGTCCTCTTCTGCGTATATTTTCTAGCAAACCTGCTGCAGAGGAAATGCTGGAATTGCTGAAAGACGCAAATCTTCAAAGACCCAGTTGACGTTTGAACCTGGCCCGAAAGGAAACACGATTGCAAAAAGGCTAAGGGCGCGATAAGCTCAGAATCGGCGAGAGGTGAATTATAAGGAGGCCGATTCGAATTCCTCCAACTCAGAATCCGAGGTAACTAATGCGGCTGAGTCAGAATCGGACATTCCAGTCTGTCGGCGACGTTACAGCATGTTACCCAGCCTGGAAATCCCAGCAACCACACATAAATAACTAAGTACATCCAAAAGCGCACCTACTCCTCGGCTTTTCGATGCAAAAGGGGTGATTCCGAAACGTCTGCCGCATTAAAAGTTCGGACAATGATAAGCGGCCCGAACCAAATTTCGGTTCATATAAACCCCCCTATAGACACTAATAAAGAAAGTAGCCTAGTCGAGAGACCAACACAAAACGATATTCGAAACTCCTTTTCCAAATTTGAACAGTCTCGGGCGGAATATCAATCTTATTATTGGGATCGAGAAGGGTTTGACGAACCGCCAGTATTCGATAGCTCTGAGGATTTAGGCGAAACGGAATCTGTCAACGACACAGAAACAAGAATCGATCGCGTATTGCGGGAAATCAGCGAGATCGCCGAACTTATAGCCACAGACCCTGGAGGACATCGTAACCCCTGAAGTCCTCCAATAGCAGGGGAGCTAACTAACGTTGATGAGGCAAATAATGAATCGAAGTCAGGCTCATGTACAACCCGTAAACTAAGGTTTTCTACCCCCTTCCCAACATACCGTCCGAAAGCACGCTCAATGCCCTATCTCCTATCTAGTGATGTGCGAGTCCCCACCAGGGAGTGTGGAAATAATCTTGTTGGAAAGGAAATATCAGCAAGCGAAGGTGTACGTCAGCAACCCATTCGATTGTATTTGCCTACTCCCACTATGATGTCGCCTACAAAAGTAGCTTCCAATCCAAAAACCAACCCATAAAGATACGGTATGGGATTGGGATTAACGATGCATTACATACACATCGCCGATCATCGGGATGGCAGCCAAAATTCTGATGACTCCGTGACTACCAACATTTCCGACTTAGAAATGCAGGCCTCCATACTACAGAGCAGTCGCGAATCACTCACATGCTTGCGTGACAATATTGTACATTAGCGCGCTATGGAGATATGTGCGATAGCCTGACGAGGAGCGTCTTTACTGACAAGCTGGTTAACGTCTGCGCCAACACAGGAATAAAAATACGGTTTGTTATTGCAAAATTAAAATTCCGCTGGAGGACATTTGGTCAAAAATTATCGCCGAGTTTCATAATAGTCTGATCGGAGGACATAAAGGCGCCACGAAAACGTATCGTAGAATCAGGAAGCGGTATACCTGACAAAAATTACGGGATGAAGTTACTGAATATATCCGAAGGTGTCGGAACTACGCTGAACAGAAGCTCATACGTGCACGTACTCGTGAGCCGATGTTAATCACGGACACACCTTTGGATACCTTCGACAAGGTTTCTCTTGACATGGTGGGAATCACCACATTCTTATAATACAGGATAACCTGAGTAAATATTGCATTGGAGTTGCGATACCTAACGTAGATGCAGCTACCATAGCGCAGGAGTTAGCAATGAACCTGCACTCTGTGTATGGAGCGCCAAGATGCATTTTGACAGACCAAGGCAAAACGTTCGTCAGCAAGCTCATGCGGAAGCTCTCAAAAATCTTTCAAATTAAACAAGTTACAACCTCGGGATATAGACCACAGACAAACGGGGCCTTAGCAAGGAGCCATGCCGTCCCAGAAGCATACATTAGGCAGTATGTTGGCGATTATGACGACTGGGATCGGCTCCTTCCATATGCGCTGTTCGCTTATAATATATCGATCCACGAAGGAACAAACTTCATGCCTTTCGAGCTCGTTTTCGGCCGGCAGACAAGGACATCCCCCCCCCCCCCCCCCGGAGACGCTGACGTAGGCGACCTTGTGGGCGTACAAATGGAGGTAAGAAAAAATAAATTCGATCCTTATTATTATTGGCCTTACCGAATCGCGGGACGAACGGAGCGAGATAATGTAATTCTTGAGAACGATAATTTGCTTAGGTTCATTCAGCTTGCCGATAAAGTTAAACCGGCGCATTTGTCACTAGGAGGACCCTTGTTGGTCTCGGAGGAAGGATTCCTGGTCAATCCACAAGGATATCACCAAGTTTTTCCCGACGGGTCCAGCCTTCGAACGAGCAAGGACGGGCTGAAAGAAGGGGTGGGTGTTTGGTTTAACCATGGTCCCACACTATACGTTTCAAAAAGAGAAAAGAACAGATAAACAAACAATTATGCCGAAATTGAGGTGCGTTAAAAGCTATCAAACAGGCCACGAACGCTGGTATCAAGAAACTTACAATCAATTCGGATAACTATTATCTTATTGACGGCCACACAAAGTGGCGATGAAATTGGGAAGACAGGAGGTGATTGGCAAGCAATAATCGACCTGTGATAAATAGGCGAGAATTCGAGAAATTAAAAACGATGACTGAGAATTCAGACGTTAAATGGCGCTATACACCAGCACACAAGGGCTGTTATGGTAACGAACAGACAGACGAACTAGCGCGAATGGGCGTAAATAAAGAATAGGGACGAGATTCCTACAGTTCACAATTTATTATGTCATATGAATTCGGGAAATTCGAAACTCAATCAAACTTCAAAACATAAGACAATGAAACTGTATCCACATTGTGATCTTATTATCGTATTACCCATATTTGTTTAGGGCTTGGTGATCGATCAGGATGAAAGCGAGGAGCTGCATAAGCCTGGGGCTACTGTCAATTAATGGGGGATATTCCAAATCCAATGGACCTGAACTCTTCTCCAATACTAGGTTCATCAAGAACAAATCTGTGAAACTCTATGCCATGTATAGGCAAGAGAGTTGGAACGTGTTCATATGTAGAAGCAGAGGTATGTATTCGAAAAAACGACGAATTAGAGAGAAGGAAGAAGTGACGGACTTCTTCGCTGTCTTCGCACGCTTTTTGCAACGAAGCACTTCCACACCGTGGGAAGTCGGCAATCGTAGATCATCTTTCGCCCACGACACCTTTCGCCCTTTGACACCTACGGGTGTCAAAGGCGGAGGGTATGCTGGGGCTGTCTCGCGGTTGAAGCGATTTCCCCTTCCTAATTAAAGAGCCGAAATCGTAACTGAGGAAGCTCACTAAGCATCTAATTGTCACAGAGACAACTTAGGCGGTCCGTCGGTTTAGCGCACACTGGCTCGTCACGCAGTTTCTTCTTGTTACTTTGTTCTGTCCGGGTGCCGGGTCCGATGTAAACTCAAAAACCACGAAAACAGAATAGAAAGGTAATAATTAAACAAGTTAACTTCGAGCCATTCCAGAGGACCAGTTAGCTAGTATATTTATTTTTCTGTCGTTAGACTTTTAAATTCATAAATAAATTAAAACTTCCGATTAACGCTAATTTGGTAGAACTTCTTAAGAGTAACAGAAAGCAAAGTAGACGATAAAAATCAGCTTTAAGGCATTCTAAAGGCCCAATTGGACTTGCGCTATTCTCTATAATACATCGCAGACGCTAAGACCGTCGAGTTAGGGTGAATACGAAACGCATAAAATACATGCACACTACATTTGTTTATGATAATTAATTTTATATTATCAAAATAAAATATACCAGTTTAATATGAACACTATCCTCGTGCTTACTTTTAAACCTTTTCACACTACCGTTAGTTATGTACCGGCTCTGGACAGCAGTGGATGCTCCTTGAATAGATAAGGGCGAAGACCAACCCTCTACCTCGCTCAATGAGTAGCAAATAATTTCGCTACTTTATGGCGAATGGGAATAATCGTATGGAGGATATTTGTTCGATTACGCTCGTTCGCAACACTGTTAAAACAGTCTCGCAACTGTATGACTTGTGACTCACGCAGTTTTTTGACATCTACAACGTCCCTATCCCCTAAATATTGTGGTAGAACTACCTTTTTAATCACTGAATTTCTGTGGTGCATTCGGTGCTTCGTCATTCCTACGCGAAGATTCTGCTTAACCTTTCAAGGTCGGTGTTAGACCATTTTATAAGCCCGAAGGAGTACGTGAGGACAGGAATGGCATATGTGTTGATCATCCTCATTTTTTTTGCCGAGTTGAGAAAACTCTTCACAATCAATCTGAGTCTCATAGTGAAGGAAATCGTTAGGCCTGTCTTCACTATCGTATATCGAATACCTTTAGAATAAAATACCCAGATATTTATATGATACGACTGAATCAATTGCCCCCATGTCATTTTCGAACTCGTTCTCTAACTCTGCGGTCCTTAATTCCCCTCTGATTAAATGCACTGTTGTACATTTTTCTAGTCCGAACTCCATATGGATATCATTAGAAAACTGCTGTGTGACATCGATCATTTGCTGCAGTCTCTGGGTTCAACAAGCGCACAACTTCAGGTCATCCATGTAAAGAAGATGGGTCACTTGATGACCATCCTCATTATCATGAATTCAAATCCCATGATACATGCTGTTTAGTATTTTGCTGAATGGATTCAACGCTAAACAGAACCATAGTGCGCTGTAGGAGTCTCCTTGAAATATACCCGTCCTAAAGCGTATTGATCTAGTTATCCTTGGTTGTACATGATCAAAATACTTGATTCTTGTACTCCAGAGCCTCATCGCATGGTTCAGAAAGTAAATAATGCGTGGGCAGATTTTGTAAATTTTCAAGACTTCAAGCAAATAGTCATGCGGCACGGAAGGAGACGCTTTCTTGTAGTTGATGTATGCCATGTGTATGTTCCTTTGATGCTTAGGAGATTGAGTCATGGCAACAGCGTCTACAATGACTAGATCTTTGACTAGATCTTTAAATTGTTGGAAGACAGGCTATCGGATGAAAGTCAGATGGACTTTGAGCGTCTCGTTTTTTTGGTAACATATACGTAGTACCCTGAAGCATAAAGTCTGGCATCAGATCTGGGTGTTCAATGATCTTCTGAAAACACCTTGCCAACGCAAGATGCACACTCGTCAGGTACTTGTACGAGAATTTTTGCACCATGTCCGGACCTAGAGCTTCCCAATTACTTGTTCTTTTCAAGATTGCTGAAACATTTAAAGCTGTGATGTTTGTCCGTTGCATTTCAAGGCTATTGCTTGCCCTTGCTTACTCCAGTTTGAACCACGCAGTGTCCAAATCGCATCTGTTTATTTTTCCCCAAACCCGCGGCCAGTAGTTAGTTATATCTTCCAATTAAGGGACTTCGGTGCCTTGCTGGTTATTTGGATGTACTTTCAGTTCACGATAGAACCTTCTTCTATTTCTCTGAAAGTTTGGATTTTGTTGCCTTCGTGCACTACTTTTCTTGCATCGACGCAGTTTGGCAGTAAGAACATTAAGTCTCTATCGTTGAGATTCTCAAATTTTATCCAATATTCCTGGTGTTACTGTCTCGATGTACCGAGGGTGGATGGTCTTACTAACATGGTTTATCAGCTTTCTGGTTCTATTTCCTTTTTTATATTGAGTTAATCGATCCAATTTGCACTTTACTTTGCTGACATCCATTTTCAACCTGATCTTCCATGGTGGATCTCGATCCCTTGCTGGGACAAAAACTGCATTTGCAGGCCTAGTTTTCCGGCCCAACGTTCTAACGTTTGCCACAGCTGCACACTATACAAGAGTTTGCACCTCTAACGCAGTCTGCGCTAGGTTCAAATAGGCAGGTAAAACCTTGCTGTCGAGATGAGTTATTAGTGCACGCAGATCATTTGTGATGTTCACTTTGGACAGAGAATGCCTTAGTGTTGGTTCTACATATCCGCACTCTACTAAAGCATGACCAGAATTCCTTTCCAGGTGATGTAGTTTTTCTGGGATTTCCCTATCCACATCATCGTTAGTTATATCCGGATGTGGTTTTTATTTATCCGGTACATGATGTTCTTTATCCCTAGCACCTATGCCATCCACTTCTGGAGGATTTGGTGGTGTTGGATCATTAATAGGTTGAGGAAGAACATCAATGACTTCTGCTTGACCGTTTGACGCGGCTTCCTCTAACTCTCTAGCGCAGCATAATATTCTTGATACGCTCTGTTTACGGATAAAATTTTTTAGTGACTTATTCTTCGAGACCGTTTTCAACCTTTATTTTTCAGTAAATAAAGTTTTTCGTTGGATATTTAAATAGAATTTATCCCACCTTTGAAACTAGCAATGATTCATACAAAAATTATAATCTTTCCTTCTCAAATAGAAAAAAAATAAAAACTACAGTTTTCGAGAAATATACTATTACACATTAGAAGCGTTTCGATTTTTTGAAATTACATTTTTTTATATTTCTTTTCCAAATAATTTAATTTTCCACATTGCCATTATTTTCTTGGAAACTTTATAAACTTACAAATTTCGTAGTACGATTCTGTTTAATCAATTGAAAGACGATTGTTATTTGAGGTACTAACCCTTATTCCATATTTTATGGTTGTTTGATGTTTGATTTTCTATCTGTCTGAGAATTAAATGTATCTCAAGTATATCATTACTATAATTTTCTGTTATTAATAGATTTTTTTCTAAAAATGCATGAATGAACTACAGGGTAGCCACTGGACCGGTAAATAACCGGAAATTTTTTGTTACCGGGAAAAACCGGGAAATGACAGTGAAATTATTTTTTTACCGGAAATTTTATAAATTTTAGAATCTCCATATTTTAACTTTAAAAATTACAAACAGCCTTAGTCGCTAAAAAATGTAAAATTTCGATGGAAGCATTATAATCTATTGTCGATTAAAAGATATAACTTTATTATAATAGATTCATAATTGAAGGTATTTATTAAATTAAAAGCCTCGTTTCAGTCTAGCGTATTACATTTTTAAACCAATCAAATTGACATTTTTTCTAATTATGAAAAAGAATTATTATTTAATATTTATCAAAATTTTTCTGTTTATTTAAGACGATTAGTTTCAAGCTAAATATTAAAAAGTAAATAATTTGAAACTGAATTGCTTGAAATAGAAATCCTTGAATCGTTAAAATTTTAAAGAGCTTTTAAACTTTAAACGTTTACGATTTTAGTTGTTCTGCTTAAAAAATGATTAATTTATAAGTTCCGACAAAATGCAGCTATTCGTTAAAGTTTCAATTTTTCTAGCTTAATATTGATTAAAATACTATAATTTAAAAAAATTTAATTCATTGATTGATTCTTCAATTTCAAGCATTTAAAATGATAACATGGATTTGTATTTTTGGAACTGAATCTTTGAACTCTACAATTTATAAAACTTAAAAATTCAAAAATTTTCAGTTTCTCTCATATATTTGATCGGCCACATGATAAAGTAACGTTTCACTTTTATTGCGATCAGTGTATGAAGAGGGGTGTTTACTCTTCTGCAAAAGAATATATTAAAAGACAAAAAATGCTTTGCAAAGTATGCAAAGCAGAATATTGCTTAAAACTGAGCTACGTAAGCAATTTT
>NC_046664.1:144393355-144401732 GCF_010883055.1 Belonocnema kinseyi | reverse complement strand
AGATAGATTCACATCTTTCACATCTTTCACATCATCAGGTTCACATCTTTCTAATTGTCGATTTTGAGTAACAGTTGCGAACACTGTTAGAAGGGAGGAAATCGCTGAATTTTTTTTCCTCGAGATGGGTAAGATGTAATGGCTGAGACAAATACGAGTATGCGCGATATACATGATAGTTTTTTGTATAAGAAAGTGATCGAAACTTATCACGTAACAATTACTCATGTCATTAGTACCGATGGTGCTCCTTTGTTCCACGTATCAAAAAGAGGTTTCTGGCCTTTACAGATATTATTGAACAATTTACCTGTACATCTTCGTTTTAAATTCATTTTATTAGCTGGTGTAATGGTTGTCCGCACAGAACCAAAACCCGATCTCATGAAACTTTTTATCGATGAATTCGTGAAGCAAGACAATCGTCTACATACCGAAGGAATAAAATTGACATTTTTTTATCTAAAGAGGGAATTTACGTTACATTTTCTCCGATCTTCGTCGTTGCCGAAATATCCTTTTTTAGCAGAGGAACCAGAGTTAAGTAATCATGATTCACACATGCGTGACTTGGCTGCAGCTAAAGCTCATGGTTCATTTGTTCGTGGAGTGAAAGGTGAATCGTCTTTCACTAAATCTATAACCAACAATATGGTATGGGGATTTCCTCTTAATTATAATTATAGGCTTGCATTGATTGGGATTAAAAAATGTAATTCCCTTCAATACCTGATTTTCCGGTCGCCTCCTAAACCGTCGGGGAAATAGATATGAGAAAAAATAAATTCCCGTGAATGCACCTCGAAAAATTCCACAGAACAGTACTGAAAGGAATTTAAAAATACGATCATCTGTAGCAATAATCAATAAAATTAAATCCCTGCCAATGTACTTCGAAAATTGCACGGAACGGTACTAAAGGGGATTAAAATGTTTGAGTGTGCAAAAGAAGGAATAGCAAGGTTTAAAATTAATTCAATTTCAAAACGCTTGGTTGAATTAAAATGGAAATTAATTCTTAACGAATATTTTATCATTCTTAATTAATAAGTGTTAATTGGGTAGTGAAATAAAGAATTGTAATTATATTAACTTTTTTTTATTGATAGCACCATATTTTAAAAGTTTTGTGCGAAAATTCCTACAGTAATGAGTCGTATTCTATTACATAGAAAAATGTTTACTACCCGCAAATAAGCGTAGAATAGAGAAAAATTAATATTTTTAGATTTCAGCGCAAAATTGAAGATTATTCTATTATTTTAAATGCGCGATTTTTCCATCTGCCTAAAATTCCACAATAAGAATAAGATACCTCCTAAACTTATTCACTTCTATTTTCATAGCGACCACCACACAGTTTTCTATTCTCCCAAAGAAAACGTATTTTCAATATTTATTATTCCTTCTAATTGTGCCAGTAACGCACCTCACAAAGATATTTCCTATTCCTCAGAAGTGGTCATATTTTAATTTTATTTAATTCCTTCTAATAAATTCACAAAATATGTGTAATAAGTTTTTTTTAATTCCAGAGTTAAAATTATTTAAATTCACACATTCGCATAGATTTCTTTGTTGCATTTTTAAGGCGTTTAAATATATAATTAAAATATAAATAAATATAAATTAAAATTTATAGGTTATAAAAAGATTTAATAATAAAAAATAGGTTAAATAAATGCTTTCGTCAAATTATACTAAGTTCATTGAGAGGAATCGGATTTGCACTTTTTCTCTTCCCGTTGGGGGATTTTTAGACGGAGGAAAAATCGTTTATTCAAAGGAATAGAAATTCTTAATTTTTCTGAATTCAGCGCTTATTACCGGGTACTTAAATTCAATAAAATGGGTATGTTATTTGCATAAAGGCCATTTTTGATGCTAAAAAGTAGATTTCCTAAAAGACAGATACATACAAGATTCTGGTTTTTGTTGCAAAATAACTAGATAACTCTCCACATTCAAAATCTTCCAGAATATAATCTTAATTCTAAAACTTTTTTAATTTCTAATCAAAATCGTTCCAAGAATTATCATTATCGCAAGTCCGACAACGTTTTCATCTGGTGTCACTGAGTTGTTGTTAAGTATAATATGGGCACCCACACGATTAAGCCTAAAGGTCTTTGATATACGTATTTAGTGTCCTAAACTAAAGTTCAGGTTCGTTAACCAGCCATTTTGGAGCAAAATTTAAAAAGTGGGCACATTTTGAATATTTTTAAGACCACTTTTTTAAAAATTCAAAAATTCTCTATACGGTTATTTATAGAATTCAAAAAATTTAACAATTTATCCTAATGACTTTTTTTGAAAAATCAAAAATTACTAGAGTTATAGCATTTTCAAAATCCAGAAAAACAAACTAAAATGAACAATTTAAGCCAAAAAACGCATGATACGATAAAAAGTCTAGAAAAGAAAAACGTTGCTTTTTGAAAGTCCTACAAGATTATGATAACAACTTTTTCAATTTTGTCAAAAATTTGAAAATTCAAAATTTGATCGTACAACAAATTTTTGAAACCACATTTTTTCCGGATGTATAAATTCTATGCACGGTTGTTGATAGTACTTCAAAACTTAAACAATTTATCCTTCTGACTTTTTCTTATAAAAAGAAAATGATCAGAGTTGAAGTATTTTCAAAATCCAAGGAAAACAAACTAAAATGAACATTTTAAGCCAAACAACGCATGATATGAAAAAGAGTCGAGAGAAGACAAACTTTGCTTTTTTTAAGCGCTACAGGACTATGATAACAACTTTTTTAATTTGGTCGAGAAGTTAAACACTCCAAATGTAATCGTACCAAAAATAATAAAAAATCCAAAAATTCAATTTTTTGGTCAAAATATGCAAGATACGAAAAAAATAAAAAAGCTCAAATTGCGCGCCTGGAAAGAACTGACAAATTAAGAATAAATCACTTTTCGATATAAGCTACGAGAAAAAATTAGGAAAAACTTGTTCATTCAAAAAAGAGCTATAATTCTTTATAGAACAGTTAGTTTTTGCTTTAGTCGTAAAAAATAACATTCTAAATAAAAATATTCAATTTGTTTCAAAAAACGACACAAGGTATGAACTTAAATTACTAGACAAAAGTTGTTCGCCTGAAAAGATTGATAAATTTATTATTAATTAATTTTCGATAGGAAGAGTAAATTTTCTTTTAATCGTAAAACATAAGATTAAAAATTAAAGAATTAACTTTTTGGAAAAAGCACAGAAAACACGAAAGAGGACATAGGCTCCTGTATAGGACCCTATATAGGTTCCTGTATTAGTCCCTATGCAGATGCGCAGTAGTTTTTATTTAATCGTAAAAAACAACATCAAAAATAAAAAAAATTATAAAAACAAGGAAATAAGAATTAGTATGATTCAATTTTTATGCATATTATGAATGGTAATGATATACATTTATTGAAATGATACATGTTTCAGAGCAGTTTAGAATACAATTTAAAGCAAAATAAGAAACAAATACAAAAATAATCATGATAAATAAAATTTGCTTTTTATTTTGCATTTTTTTAATCAGTAATCCCTGGCAGAGTTACATAAAAAATTGATTATAATTGATATAAAAGTGTTGTGGATAATGTAGAAGAGTTGACAGGTTGTACAAAATCGAGTGCGAAGCACGAGATATGCGATGAGAATGTGTTCGTTAAAGCCAAAAGAGCTTTAACAAAAGAGAGTTCAAAATCACAAAATTACACATGTCGGTCCGTTCACTTTTGATTTTAAAAGGTCTGTGCCCGAATGCGGAAGAAATGCAAAGATTAAGCGCGGAGTGCGATTGCCCTCAGTTGCGTGCCGTAGGTGCGCTGATACTCTCGAGCTAAGGTTTTTTAACAAAAGAGAATTCACAAACACAAAATTACAGTTTTGAGTCTTAATTTTAAAATATTTGCACAAGAACGTGCGAAAATATAAAGACCGAGCGCTTAGCGCGAGGTGAATACATAATCGAATGCTTAGCGCGAGATACGCATAGCCTAAATAAAAAACCTAGAAATACAATTTTAGAACATAAAAAGTGGATTTCCTTAAAGACGGACAGAAAAAAGATTTTTATATTTCTTGCAAAATAATTAGAAAACCAACCACCTTTCGAAATCTACAAGAATATTTACAGTGCAAGGAACTTTGGGTTATATCACGTTAAGACACACGTTGACTTAGTTCTTTTCTTTCAGAAAAACCCTTCAAATAAAGCTTCATAAAATAAATAAAAAGAAGAAAATAAATTTTTTCAACACTCAACTCTTAAGTAAGTGTTTTAGAATCTTAATTTTAAAACTTTCTTAATTTCCCATCAGAATCGCTCCAAAAATTATTATTATCGCGAGGTCTGTCTACGTTTTCACCAGGTGTCACTGAATTAATGTTAAGGACATTATAGACTGCTGTTAGTGCCTCCGTTATACCGCTGCTTGATGGAAAGTCCTCTGAGAGGTCCCCTTGGAGTGTTTCCGGATAAACGCCGTTTGCTTCTAGAAACTGTGCGTTTTCGGCAGTCTGGCCTAAGTATCCATCGTCCTGCTTGAGGTATTGAAGGTGATTTGAGCTTGAAGGTTTCTTTCCTTCGTGATCCACTTCTACAACGACTTTCCCTAGACGTTCGTTCTCGATGGGTTCTTTTGGTTTATTTTGTATAACTCTATCGTTATCATCTACTACTTTTTGGATTCTACTCTCTGCATGAAGGTCTTCACCAAGAGAATCTATATCGAAGTCAGAAAGCCTCTCTCCATCTACAGATTCTTTTTCTGGATGAGAAATCATCTACTCATCAACATTCACTTCAATGGGATTTTGTTCGAGAGGGTCGGTCGATTCTTCAGCTGTTCTGTAAGGTATTATTTGTAAGTAAATAATTTAATCAGGAATCTTTGGAAAACAATTATTTTTAAATTTGTCTACACTTCCAAGATTTAAGAAAGATTTTATAAATTCCAAAATCTACAAATATTTCAAATATTTTAAAACATTTCAAAGGATTGTAAATTATTAACATAATATTTTTAAGGAATTCACAAAGATTGCAATGATTTCATAACTATTGCAACCGATTTCAGAAAGATTTAAACAGATTTCGAGAAAATTCACAAAGGTTTTAAAAGACTGGAAATCATTTCACAAACATTTAAAAATATATCAACCATGCAACTTGAATAATATCAAGATTTCGAAGAATTTCAGAATATTTCCAAAATTACGCACAGGTTTCCAAGATTTCCAGAATTTGGAAAGATTTCAGAAGATTTAAAAAAATTGCAAATGATTTCCCAGGTTACGCAAACATTTGAAAGATTTCCAAGATTTCAAACATTTGAAAGAAATACACAAAGGTTTCAGAAGATTCTAAAAGATTGTAACTCATTTAATAAAAAAGTATCATTCATGTTTATGTCCTAATTTGGAAAATTTAATAAAACTAAGGATGCCAGAGGTTTAGTTGTTCAATTTTAGGTAAAAAGTGGGGCTCTATTAAAAAAAGAAAGGATCAAAAGGGGATTTAATTTATTATTAAAGAGATTTTTTATATCATATACATCTCTCTTGAACATTCCACAAAAATATCCCCTAACAGCAGTGCAGTTGAAAAGATTATGCGGCAGTTGAGAAGATTAGCCATATAAATTGTCACTTTAAGAAACTATAATAGGCGTCTAAAAGCAATTTTGTAATGCTTATGCCGAAAAAATATATTTTTTTTAAGTATGTAGGTTAGAACAAATAAATTAAAAAACACACAAATTACTACTTGAAAAACCCAACTTTTTCTGTCTTTGTTTCCTTGAACTTTTTACATTTTTATCAGTTAAAAGCTCTTACACTATCAAAAAATTTTAAATCTTAGGTAAAAAAATATTACATTCTAACAAAAAACAGAACAAAAAATCTTATTCACGAAAGTAACATTATTATGAGAATTTAACTCTTTTTATTAAAAATTTTATTATTTAGTGGTAACTTTTTATTGATTGTTCATTATTCGGATTTTCAGGTTAAAAGTTGAAGTGCTTTGTTGAAAATTCATTTTTTTGTTGAACCCTACCGAAAGAAATCTCAAGTGGTCCTTTTAAAAGTGGTGCGACGGTAATATCATGTTCCTTTTGTATTCGTCACGTACCGGGTCGTGGCTAATCCGCTCTCCCTTTTTAAATTTCTCTTCAAATTATTAACACTGTTTTTTTAATTGATGAATTTTCTTATTATACATGTTTATAATTATAACTTATATACTAATATACAATTTTCTAGTTGAATTAAAAAATGTTGTCTTTTTTGGTGTATCTCATTCCATTTACGAGAAACGTTGTATTAATTCCAATTTTAAGCATTTAAAAAAAAAAGTTAGATATCTGAAATCATCGAAACCCGTAGATTCGGAATTATTATGTTTTAGGCTGTTAACTATGAAATTAAAAAAATCTACTTCTAAATTTTGATCCGAAAGCTTAACAAAGGACCCTTGAGTGTCGGCTACTTCATTGATATAGCCTCACTGCTTGTCATTTATGATCGAATTCTTATTTCAATTTCAGATTCTCTGCTTGTTCTTTATGATCGTATTGCTATTTCAATTCCGGAAAGGACATTTTAAAGCCTTTAAAACATTTAAAAGAACTACCTGGACCTTAAAATATATCTACCTGAGTGCCTGCGGAGAATTTCTCTGAGCGTCTCTGACTTAAAGAATTAATTAATATATATTCAGAGATTCTTTTCGGTAGGGAATCCTCATTTCTGGTTGAAAATTTACCCATTTTATTGATACTTGCTCCTTTTTTGGTAGAAAATTATTTTTTTTTAACTGAACTACTAATCACTTCATTTTTTCTTAAAAATTCAAGAATGCGGTTGAAATTTTGTCTTTTTCTTGCCTGGAAAATCTTTCGTAGATGAATATACAACTCGTTTGTTAAACATTCAACAATTTTGGTAGAGAATTCAAGTAGTTGGTTGAAAATTATCTTTTTTATTGAAAATTGAACTGTTTTTCCTGAGAATGAATCTTTTTGGGATAAAGATTTAAAAATTTAGTTAATCTTATTTTTTCTTCTTGACTGACAAATATTTCTTGGTTAAAAATTAGTCTTTTTCAATTTAAGATTCATCTCTCCGGTTAAAAACTCAAATATTTGGTTAAAAATTCATTTTTCTTTTTAGTTAAAAATAATTTCCTAAACTAAACTCTAAATTCTTCCGTTTTTGGTTCAAAATTTATTTTTATTTTTATATATTTTTATTTTTCGTTCAGAATTCATTCTACATTCATTTTACTAAAAAATTCCCCTTTTCGGTTGAAAATGTAACCACTTTTATAGAAAATGAAAAACCTTGTTAAAAAGTCATCCTTTTTAATTAAAAATTAAGCCATTTGGTTGAAATCCTTTTTTTTTCAAATGAAGCTGCTCAAGTAGAAATTTCCATTACTTGGTTGAAATTTCATCTCGGTGACTGGAAAATTCATCTACGCTGGTTAAAAATTCAACAATTGGGTTAAAAAATCAAACTTTTGGGCTACAAATTTAATTATTTTTGCTGATAATATAATAATTTGGCTTGAAGTTTAACAGTTTCATTGAAAACTCAATAATTTCGCTCAAAAGCCATTCTTTATGCTTAAAAATTAGTCTTTTTAGGTAAAAAATTTAACTATTTCGGTAGAAATTGTACTGTTTCGTTAAAAATTACCAAGTTTGTTGTAGTTCATATTTTGCTTTTAAAAATTCAACTACTTTGTTGAAAATTTGTCTTTTTGGTTGACTTCCACTACTTTATACACTTATAGAAATTTGAGATCTTTCAATAAGAGTTCGAATGCTTGTACTAAGAAATCTACTCCCTACTATAAATTTTCTTGAGCTGTGCTATTTTCTTGGCAACATAAGTATTCGTTTTACACGCTTCGGAATCTGCCTGATAACGATCCATACCCAGATTTTCGATGAGGACATGTCGATATACGAGGGTAGTTCAATAAGTCCTTAGAATGAAGTATAAAAACAATTTTTTTTGGGTAAATTTTTTTTTATTTTTCAACATAATCTTCTTAGAGCTCTATACACTTGGTCAATCGCTTTTCAAGTTTTTTCAATCCTACAGAAAAGTGCGTTTTCGGAAGTTCCTCAAAATAAGCACTTACAGAGGCAATGGCGTCTTCGTTGTCTGGAAATCTCTGTCCACCGAGCCATTTTTTCAAGTTTGGAAATAAGAAAAAGTCACTGGCGGCTAAATCTGGTGAATACGCTGGGTGTTCGAGCAATTCGAATTTTAGTTCTTCAATTTTAGCCATTGAAACGAAGCATGTGTGAACTCGGGCGTTGTCGTGATGAAAGAGAATTTTTTTTCT
>NC_046664.1:144375518-144393255 GCF_010883055.1 Belonocnema kinseyi | reverse complement strand
AGTCGGGAGTGGTGCTGACTGAAAACAGATGATTTGGAGCGATTCGCGCGCCATCTGTTGGTCATTCTAAGGACTTATTGAACTACCCTCGTATTTCTAAAATGTGAAATAAAGAATTCGTGAGTTCATGACATACACTTACACACAAACAGTAAGATATTAAAGTGACAAATGAGTACCTTGCAGGGCGGCGAATTTCTTCGGCTCGAGAATATCTTGATCCTTTTTTGCATCTCTACTTCGGTTGCTACTCCGTCCTATAACTGTGCTACTGGCAAGTACATCGTAATCAAACAAAGCCACTGCGATTTGTCGGACAAATTTTTTCTTCGTAGGTAACTTAACATCGTGAATTGCAAGTAAATAAGCGTCTTTGGACAGCCGAACTCTGTGCCCAAGATGAATCTGAAATGTAATAAATATATTTGTAGAAGAATGTAAAAATATGAAATTGCAGAATAGCCATTAATTACATTGTTAGGCACATTCTTTAAATACATGTCCGTTCCGCTTGTTCGTAAACGACTGATACATATGACTGCTCTTTACATAGCTCTTGTAAAGAGTTTCGGACCTCGGAAACCATCGCTGAAAAAAGTTAACAAGTTATATACCACTTTTCTTGCTTCAGCTGAAATATATGCTATGCGATATTTTAAGAAGAATTTGTACCTTCCATAAATTCACATTTGCTGATCGCGGCTACTTGCAATTTTTTATTGAGTTCTCGAATACTGTCCAATTCTGCCTGTGTGGTGGACAGCGCCTGTTTGGTTTCTAAAAAAGCTTCCTTAACTATTTACAGTTCCACCTGGAGAATTTTCTTTTCATCTGTCATTTGTTGTAACTTTACTTCATATTCATCTAAAGAAGCACGCAAACTTAAGATCTGACGATGGGCTTCATGAACAACTCGTTCACTTTTTTCAATCAATAACTCAAAGAAAGATTTGCGCGAAGCTATGGTATCACATATTCAGATTATCTGATTTAGCATATTTAAAATTTGACTAATTTATCTTTCAATTTTCTCCGAATAAACTATTTAAACCAAATTTTCTTCTATCAATTTAAAGAATAGGTAATTTTTTACTAAAAGATGCAATTTTTATAAATTATGCAATGACCTTATTGTATTTTCTAATTAAATTTGAGCTCAGAAGATCACGCAATGTCTCCACTTTATCGGAAGAATAAATAAATAAACATACATTGACTTGTAGAAGAATAAGTGTTAAGAATGTCACCAGATTATCTTGCATAGATCAGATTGATCCTTTATAAAGAGCCTTTGATCCGGAGTAGTGATTCATCCCAATTGATAGTATTCTAAATATGGTTTAGAAAATATTTTCATAGATTTTAACAGTTGTACACTTTCGTAAGTTAAAAAGCCATTTTTTTTATCGTGAACTTTTAATTCAGGGAGAAAATCAAGACGTGGATGATTATTTTATGGACGTGATCGATGATCAAGGTGATGATCATTTTTACAAAGACACCATCGAAGACAAAGATCACTCGCCAAGAAATGAAGGCGAAGAAATTTTATCGCCAAAAAGTTTTAATTCTCTTCAAGATGCGATAAGCAGCGAAGCTTTTCGGAAACCAATCTTTATGATTCTGAAGTTAGTCTTACGTCGTCAATCATAGAGTTCATGAAAAAGACTGTATTCGCGATAGTTACGATGGTAAAAGATACCTAGAATTTCTAAGTAATTTGAACGAATCTAACAGACAGTGCTACGCTACAGTCGTTTTCAATACTGGTGGAGCACCGTTATTTAAAAGTTCAACTTACTCCATTTGGCCTATTTTTTTCATGTAAAATGAGGTACCATATCATGTTCGAAATAAAGAATTGATTCTAGTTGGTCTTTGGTTCGGGAAAGACAAACCTAATATGAAGGTATTTCTTGCGCCATTTATTGAACAGATGAACGATCTTGCTAGCAGCGGTTTTGAGTGCGTCATAAACGGAATAAAAGTTTTCGTTAAAATCTTTACTTTAGTATGCTCAGTAGATTCTTGTGCTCGTGTACCAGTTCAAGGATTCAAACAATTTAATGGCGCGTTTGGTTGCAGCCAATGCCTTCACCTCGGTGAATGGGTTCGAAACGATGCTAAAAATTCCCGATCTGGAAACATTAAATATCCCCTAATGAATCAAGTTCCGAAAGAAAGAACTGTCGACGATACTATAAACTACACTATAAAAGCTACTAATTCTAATAAACCTATTTTTGGAATAAAATTTCCCTCTCCACTGATTAATCGGTTGCATTATGATATTATTTATGGTTGTGTAACAGAATCCTTACACTGTGCTTCTGGAATTGCGCAAAAATTTGCCACTAAATAGTTTGGAAGTAAAAAGAAAGCTGGTCTATTCCCCAGGTCAATCATTTCAAACATTGATGCTCTTATGGCTAACATTAAAACACCTCATCAGGTTGCCAGACTAACTAGACCTTTTTCGGAAAAAGAATTTTGGAAAGCTCGTGAATGGTAGAACTGGACGATTTTTTATAGCATGGTAATTCTTAAAAACATATTGCGAGACCAGCTTTTGATACATTGGGCTTTGTTTGTAGAGGCTTTTTATATACTAAGCAAATCAGAAATCAAACTCCATGAACTAGATCATGCTGATAAATTACTACATCAATTCGTTGCTCGTTCCGAAATGCTTTATTCTAAGGTATCTATGACCTTTAATATAGATTTACTCTTACATTTAACAAGAAATGTTTTAGATTGGGGACCACTCTGGTGTCATAATGCTTATGCTTTTGAGTCAGGAAACGGGGACCTATTAAAAGTTATGCACGCAGTAAAAGGTATACATCATCAAATATGTCGACAAATTAGCCTAAAGTACAGCTATCTATCATTGAGAGATCACGCTGAACCTTTTGCTTCATTTACTGTTAAAAAAGATTGTAATACAATTTGGAAACAAATGGCTTAAAACACACTTCAGAAATATGAGATAAGATATTTTGGTTCTGCGTCCTCAGTAAATACATCATGGTTAGAAAAATTAAACCTCCCTGGTCAGAGTTTTTTGTTTAAGAAAATTGTTAAAAACGGTTGCTTGTACATGTCATCTGGGGAAAAAAATAAAAGTTCTGAAAACTCTTACGCTCAATTAAAAAACGGAACATGTGTGAAAATTAATAATTTCGTAGTCCACATGGGTTCTGTAACAGAATATACAATTGCTCAGAAAATTCTGACAAAAAATGCGTATAATAGTGCATGCGCTATATTGCAAAGAATTGTAATAGTAGTCAATGAACAATCAGCTGTCTTAACAAACGCTATTGTGAAAGTCTGTGTGCATATGGCTTTTGACGATACTCAATATCTCACTGCAGTTCCCAACTTGCACTATTATTAATTACGGATGCTCCTCATAGTAAAACCATGAAACGCACGAAATGATTTTCCATGACAAATATACTAAACTATAACTCATTATTTCCAAAACAAAATTTGACGTTCAGAAATTTTTTAGTTCTATTTGTGTTGCAAAAATAATATACAATTTTAAAATAAGAAATTGTTTGAAAATGGTTAATGAAAAGCATTCTCGGCCTTAAGAGGATTAACAAATGCATATTTCAAATTAAAATTCATTCCAAATTAAGAGGGTTCTACACTTTTAGTCGCAGAATACTTCGAATTAGGATGATAATTTGTTTTTCAAACCCCTACAACTTTTGACTCAATTTAGATATTTATCGATTCCTTTCTGACATATTCCAAAATTATAATTTCAGGAAAAAAATTCTTCCAGTCTCAAAAATGCATAAGCACGAAAAATTCTGATGGAGTGCGTTCCTTCTATTAAAAGAAAATTTTGAAAGGAATGAAAAAGGTGGAGTTTTCAAGAAAATACTTTTGCATGCCTTCAAGATTGAAGAAAGAGATAATTAAGATTACAGGGAAATCCCCACCTATTTCATTATATTTTATAAGTTACTGCCTTCACAAGGAAGAAATCATATCAGTTTTATCCATCTGCATATTTTACCAGATCATATAAAACCTCACAGGAGTCTCTGGATTTTTCGGAAACTTCCCGTCTTTTTTTTCTTAGACAAAGATTCGTCTTTTGAACTTAGAGAACAAAAAAACCCTGTTCAATTTCGTCTCTTCTACTCAATAAGAGCGGCTCGTCTGCTTCACGTGTTCACGAAAAAAATAGAAGCCAGATAATATTGGAAACGTCACGTAGCTCTTGTTATTATTGCATTTTCTTTAATTGAAATGGCGTAAAAAATGTAATACGTGGAAAATAAGAGTGAAGAGTGATTAAGCTTTCCGCTTAGATATTTTGTGATCTAAATACTTGAATAGTCGATACTTGAATAATCGATAATTTAAAAGTGTACTTAACATTGATGATAATTATAAGAGTTTCGTTTTCTTAGCGTTTACCATATAAAAAGGTAATTTGTCGAAGCACATACGTCCTAGGGTCCTGATATCAGAAGCTTAAAGATCCGCTTGTACATAATGTCCACTGTGATGTATCTTTGTTCAGAATTTGGCGTTTTTCAATGTTAAGAATAGTCTGGGTGAACAATCAAGAAGAAAAACTTAAGCATAAATAAAAAAGAATCCTGGAAAGGCTCCTTGTAATTTAAAACAGGAGAATGACAACTTGGCGAAGACCATTTGGATTTGACCCTTACATTTGGTTATTTTAACTACTATTACTTGGGGTGCCAACTTTAAATGGCCTCTAACGAGTTGTCATTCTCATGCCTTCAATAATTACATTCCTTGAGTTTTGTTTCTAAGATTTGTTGGAATAATCAATGGCCTTTTTCAATTGTTCTAAATATAAAGTTAACGATTAAGTGATTTGTAAGTTAAAGGCACACCTAGAAAATCATTAAATGGTCGCTACTTAATAATTGTGTTTTATTATTAATGTCTAATTGAAGAGGTTCGTTTTCCCAGTGAGGCTCCGTCCAAGGATCTTGTTTCTTTGGGGTTACTTATACCATTAACACCTAGCTAAAAATTAGCGTTATGTTCTTGAATTAAGAGTTCTTATTCTGATCCCTCTAATAGCTTAATTGGAAAAGCACCTGACCGGAAATCAGAAGTTTTGTGGTTCGATTCCCAATGGAGTGAAGATGGAGTAGGATCTTTTTTTCAAGAAATAATTTTAATTTAAAATGCGTCATAATGCAATTTTCATTCAATTTTAATTTTGTAAAACACATTGTATTCCTTGAAAGGTTCTTCACAATTCTATATACATATAGGTATATCTATAAAATCATTCAATTGTCCGTGAATGTCGGTTTAGATATTTTGCAATAGGAATAACGACTCTGAATTTGTTTTTCTAACTTAAAACATTTATAATGCGTTCCTTTCATTTTATATGCTACCTGGTAGATACTTAAAATATTGTAACAACGAGTGAAAATAAATAATTTGAATAAATAGATCAACTTGTTTAATTTTAAGCGATAAACAGTGTCTGGAAATAATATTCTAATTAAATATTATAATAATTTTTTATTTATTTATTAATTTATTATAGTATTAGCAAAATAATTTTCGTGATATCGTAAACTGCGTCGTAAACTGCGTCTGAAACGACGTCGTAAACTACGTATAAACCGACGTCGTAAACCACGTATGGAACGACGTCGGAACCTACGTCGTTTACTATCCCAATTTCCGACGCAGTTTCCTACGTCGTTTCTTGCGTAGATTGCGATGTCAGTCCACACGTAGCTTACGACGTCGTTTCAGACCTAGTTTACGACGTCGTTTCGTACCTAGTTTACGACGACGTTTCAGACGTCGGAATTCTCAATAGGGCAATGCATGCGCACCGAAAGGTTATCTAGGATCATTTTTAGGTTAAGAACAGAGCTGCGTATTATGAACATTATGAAGCTAAGGCATTTCCACTGAAGTGCGCTCTAGCGCTGATCCTGATGGAGATATGGAGCCGACGAAATGGTCGTAAGAATGAGTTTAAATTATAGATGTAAACATTTCTAGCCATTGTGCCGAATTCGAGTAGAGCTCAGTTATGTTTTTTTAAAACACTCATTTAATCTTCAAACATTGTAATTATTTAAAGAATTTTCAGAAATGACTATTTTTAAAAAAATACGTTTAATGTATCATGTTGTTTTGTAAATTTACCAGACATAACTGAGAACCAATCTTTTCAGTAAAATAAACAAGTCTAGGAATTCTTTGTCCTGCTTTAACAATCCCGGTAATAAGCGTTGAATTCAGAAAAATTAAGAATTTTTATTCCTATGAATACGCGATTTTTCCTTCGTCTACAAATCCCCCAACGGACCTATTTTTCATTATTAAATCTTTTTATAACTTATAAATTCGAAATATATTAAAATTTATATTTATTTATATTTTTCTAATTTATTAAAACGTCTTAAAAAATGCATGAAAGAAATATATTTAAATGTGTGAATTAAAATAATTTTAACTCTAGATAGGCGGACTTGAATTGAGCCTATTCATAAAGAACCTTCAATTAGTTCTGAAGTCAGAGTACAATATGAATTACGTCATTGAATCCGTAAATTATAGATAATTAATATAAAAAGAATGATATTTATCCATTTTTAACTAATTTTGAGTTCGTAAAAGTATTCTTAAAGTATCTCTGAGCTTCTAAAGTATTTCGAAATTGGACATTTTATGACCGCTCGAAGTAATTCATAAAGAAACTCAAATAAATAAATCACGAATTCTCGGCGAATCCTTTTCCAACTAAATTTTCATGACAAATGAATGAATAAAAAATTAATGTAAATTTCTTCAAGTATTTAATCAAGTATTCCAAAATTATTGAAATGGAACTTTGTAATAGAATTATCAAACTATTCCTATTTCGAACTTTTGACATTCTATATGAGAATTCGTATTATTTATTTGAAACTCCTAAGCAACGCACTATGAATTGAATTTTAATACGTTACGATCAAGCGATTTAAACATCATATATTATTAAAAAAAATTGAGAACAAAAATCTTTTCAGAAGTATAATATTATTTCAAACAGGTAAAAAATGAAAAAGTGGCATGATACTTTTCATTGTAGAATTTGAATGATCCGCTACATTTGCATCGGTTATTAATTTCTGCGGTATTATATCCATTCTATTTAATTTTACTGTACTTGCGTCAGCAAAATATTGAAAACGAGACGCAGTTAACTTTTGTCTCTCAGGTTGATTAGGAGTCCTCTACATACGGCCGATTTTTGTGCAAAAACTTTACTTTGCTCTAATTCCTTTTTTTTAATGGATGCTTTGACATCACATTTGCAAGGTGGAAAAACTTTATGAAATTAATATTTTCGCATTTTCATTCAAAATGAAATTTATTATCAAAAAATTTGTTTGCACTGAATTGTTTTGGGCGGCATTCTGGGGAGCGCGCGGTAAAATCAAACCGACCGGCCTTTCTTTTATATTGACAAGAAATCGATAAAATCTGTTGTTTTACTTATTGAATAAAATATGGGAATCAAACGCTTTTGACTAACTGCAACGAAAATTGTAATCCGTATAATTATAAACATTGCAACGATGAATCTGAGATTCAAATGATTAGAGGTACCCAGGAAACAAAAATTCATTTCTCGGACCCATTCAGTAGCGATTATGAATCAGCATGAACCGATAGAGGAACGATAATTTCAATAAAAAATTATTAATTTAAGTAAAACAAATTTAATTCAAATAGTTAAAATTATTTATTAAAAAATAGTTCAATTGGCAACTTTTAATCAAATCCTGGCATACATGTAGTCTATTTTTATTTACAGACTACTTATTTTTAGGCATTTTAATTGATTTTGCTGAACATTTTTTTGACATATTTGCCCGAATTCTTTTTCAATTCCTTCCAAATTAATTTCTGCGGTCATACTACGATTATAACATGATTGAGAAAGAATTCTGTATGAAGAAAAACTGAATTTTTCTACGAATTCGTGTTCGTAAATTTGAATTCGTTTTCCATTAATAAATAATTCGGGTTGCCGTCTGGGTTATATTCCACATGAAGGAATTAAAACAATTTATTACACATATTTTGTTAACTTATTCGAAGGAATTAAATAATTTCAAAATATAAACACTTTTGGGGAATGGAAGAAATCTCTCTGAAGTTATCTGTCGTCCAATTACAAGGAATTAAATATATTGAAAAAACGATCTATTTTGGGGAATAGCAACCTATGCGGCGGCCGCTATGGAAATAGAAATAAATTAGTTTCTGAGATATCCTATTTATATAATGAAATTTTAGACAGATGTAAACATCGCGCATTCAAAATAATAGAATAATCTTCACATTTATGCTGAAATCTGAAAGTATTAATTTTTCTCTATTTGACGCTTATTACCAGGACCTTAGGAAAAGCATTTAGAAACGTAATCTCTAATATTTTATCTTATATAATGAATTATACAAAAAAAAGTTCAACTAAGCAATGTGTTTTTTCATTCCTCAGTATGCTTGTCTCATTAGAGGCAAATATATCCTGGCCAAATTTTGTATTTAATTCCAAATTTCAGAAAAAAATCATTAACATATCTTTGACTAGCTTTCACAGTAACCGGACTACTTTAAAAAGAAAGAAAAGTAATTGCACTCGTGGATACACATATACTCAAATAGCATTCTCTTACAAATTGTCTATTTTTGAAATGTATAAGAGAAAACATTTTGCCTTTCAAGTCCTAGTTACGTAAAAGATTTTATTCTCATTTAGATGTGTCTAACTTTGTATTTTAGTTTTAAGAAAATTATAGTTACTTTCCGCCAAGGCATGACAAATATTGTATTGTATAAGTGTATAAGTATAAGTGTATAAGAAGCGTTGTTGTTTGAGGTTTCCACTGCGTGGCGCTAGCATCAAGACAAAATTCTTAAAGTTACTGACGAAACGCTTATTAACTGCTACTAAAAGATGATGCACTTGAAGTCGCCTTTGGTCCATGTAAATGACAGGTGTTTTATTTTTTTAAGTTTTTAACGCTGCAAGAAAAGGATTGCGATTACCCCGTGAGTTTCTAATGCTAATTTTAACGTAGAATCCGAATTTCAACAAATTAAAAGTTGATCTTGCTGTTTTTTTTTGTTGAGTTTTTTAAAAAGGAACCGAATGGGGTCTTTACGGGTACTTTGTAGAGGCTCCATTCGGTTCCTTCGATCTGCCAGGGATTTCATGTATAACCTGCGCTCTCGGATAAAACAAATAAGTAGCGAACTCCTGAAGTTTCATCATACGTGAATATAAACAACAAAATCACACTATAAGTTATATTTTCTACTTCATTCTTAAACCATTTAAGCACATATTATTTACATTATAACTTTACCTACCCAGTAAAGCTATTGGTCACTAATACTTTCTACATCCAATGTTAAAATTCTTACAGAGATAGATGGAATGGATCTTATATAAAAATTTTTAATTAAAATATATTGTACTTATTAAGCTAAATATATTTAAATATTTAAAAATAAAATTAATTTAATTTTAATTTATTTATTATTAAAAAAAGAATAAAAATTTAATTTATATTAAGGGCATGTGATACTTACAGTTTCCCCGGCTTTTTCCCCACAAAAATGAAAATTTTTAAAAACTGAATTCGGAGATGCTATAAGATATCATAACGGACTTTCCCAGACTCTTTTTTGAGGGATAATAAAAAAAAATTTATTCTGCTAAATAAAAATTTTATGCATATGCATTATTTTGAGGTTACGTCGTTTTTCAGCTCTGCCTTTCCGATAATCTGAAATTATTTATGAAATAAACTTTTTTGATTGCCTGCAAACAAGGTTAATTCCGGGAGATTAGTTACTATGTTTATTTTTAAGTCCAAAGTTTTCGGCCAAAAACATTGTGTAGTTTGGAAGTAACGCTCAGGTGAATTGTAACACACATAACCTCGAAATATAAATGCACGTTGTTAGCAATATCCGAAATTTTTTGATAAAAAAAAAAAAGTGTGTGGGAACGTCCGTAAGCATGTTCGCTATCATTTCCCAGATTTTGAAGGCAAAATATTTTTTATCCTAGGAAAAAGCCGGGGGAATCTAACACTAAAAAATCGATATTATTTCCTAAGCCCTATGCAAATTAATCACATTTTACTCAATTAAAACTTTTATGGATTAACCTACAATAAAGTGTGTGGGGACGTCCATTAGCATGTTCGCTATCATTTTCAAATTTTTTAAGACAAAATATTTAATATTCAAGAAAGAAAGCCGGGGGAACTTAAAACTGGTAAAATCGACAATTTTTAAGTCTCACATGCCTTTAAGACAATTAAGACAACTTAAGATATTTATATTAGGACGACTTGTTCCGGCAACGTAAATTTGATAGTCAAATAGTGCTTCATAAATATTAATGTGAGCTGTTTTTTATCAAATTTACCCGGCAATAAGCGTTGAATAGAGAAAAATTAATATTTTCAGAATTTAGCGTAAAAGCGAAGATTATTCATTTTTTTAATGCGCGATTTTTCCATCTTTCTAAAATGTCATTCTAGGAATAGGATACCTCAAAAACTAATTTGTTTCTGTTTCCATAGCGGACGCCACATAGTTTTCTATTCCCCAAAAGAGAACGTGTTTTCAATATATTTAATTCCTTGTAATTGCACTGACAGATACACCTCATAAAGATGTCTTGTATTCCACAAAAGTGTTCATATTTGGAGATTATTTAATTCCTTCTAATAAGTTCCAAAAATATATGTAATAAATTGTTTTAGCTCCCTCATGTGGCATATACGTTTGGAAATTTTAATTTACACAATTCAAGTCTGCCGGCTTTTTTCCTAGGATAAGAAATATTTTGCTTTCAGAATCAGGGAAATGATAGCGAACATGCTAACGGACGTCCCCGCACACTTTTTTTTGTGTTTCTTTTATCAAAAAATGTTTGATATTGCTAACAACGTGCCTGTATATTTCAAGGTTATGTGTGTTAGAATTCACCCGAGCGTTAATTCCGTTAATTCCAAACTACACAATATTTTTGGACGAAAACTTTGGATTTACAAATAAACATGGTAACTAATCTCCCGGAACTAACCTTGCAGGCAATCAAAAAAGTTTATTTCATAAATAATTTCCAGAATATCGAAGAGGCATAGATGAAAAACGACGTAACCTCAAAACAATGCATATGAGAATTTCTCTTAGATCAAGTTGAAGTTTATGTAACAGTGAATTTAATCTAATACACTTTTTACATAACTTTCACGTTTTTGAGAGATTGTAACAAAAGTCGCAAAAGTTCACGTTTTTGCCGAAAAATGTGTTTTTCCACAAAAGATTATGTATTTAGTTACAATTTTTGTAAGAAATTTTAGCCCACATTAAGATACATATGATTTATTTGTTGTCTTTCCAAAAATTTTTTGTGCAAATTTTAGAAATAAGTTTCTAATCATGTGGATGAAGAAACTAAGGAATTTTTGGAAATTATCAGCAAAAACAGGAAAATGTTTCCGTAAGAAGTTTTACAAGATACGAAAAATTGATTGAATTGGGCATTATGTTCCGCAATTTTACAATACAATATAATATTTGTCATGCCTTGGCGGAAAGTAACTATGTTTTCTCTAAAATTAAAATACAAAGTTAGACACATCTGAATTAGAATAAAATCTTTTACGTAACTAGGACCTAAAGGGCAAAATGTTTTCTCTTAATCATTTCAAAAAAAGAATTTATGAGACAATGCTATTTGAGTATCTGTGTATCCACGAATGCAATTATAATATTACCACCCTTCGAATTCAATAAATGAAGCTTTTCATGTACTTGCAAGACCGATATTTAGAAACACAATCTCTTACAAAGTCCTCTTGCGTAACAAATTGTACAAAAAGACTTGCAGCTATTTTCTTTTTACAAGAGACCGTATGTATGTATGTACATTTAATCTCTCCCTATTACTAGTTTGAGGGCCGCCGCTCCTTGTACATACAATTTACATCCTATCCTTAATCTTAGTTATCAGCTGCTCATCTTCTAATGTTTTGTCTTACTTAAAAATAAAATTAAATAATGATAACAAAAAAATAATACTAATAATTCTAGTAATGAGCTATCTTCCAGGTCTTCCGTTTCTTCTTGTAATAAAAAACAACAATTATCCACTATTTTAAATTTAAATTTTCCTTTTTAATTTCCTTTTTCAGGATCCACCGTTTGACTCCGCCCGATTCCCTTGCTTTCTCTTACTTCTTCCAATTTTTTCATGCACAATACTTCCTGTCCATTACCATCCAAAATCATCTTACACACTCATCCACACTCAAATGCTCATCTTCCTCTCCTTTACACCTCTCTAAAACATGTGCCCATGACTCCAATTTATATCCAAATATTCTACATAGATTCTCCTCTTTATCCATCCAATATGTACAAACTCTCACTCCTTCTCCCATTCTAAACTATGTCACCCTACTCTATTTGTCTTCTTTTTATATATTCTTCAGATATTTTTCTTCCTTCAAGCCTTTATCCATCATATTCTGCTTCCATCTCCCTTTTTTAGCTTTTCTGCAAACCTCCAGGCTCTCTTACTTTGGCTAGTATACATTATCCCTTCCTAACTCTTCTCTTAATATGTATCATGGGCAACTCCAGCTAACCCCCATTACCCACCTCAGAAATCGCTTATGTATGCTCTCTACTTTCCTATGTTCCTTCCATCCACACATCTCCCACTCCACAACACAACACCACCCAAATCAAGGCATCAAACAACCAGACCCTCATTTTCCAATCGCCCTTGAACCTTCCCCGTTAAGAAGCTTCGAATTCATTACAATGGAAACGTTGCCATTGATTTTCTATCGTATATTTGAATATATCATTCCAATGCTTAAGAATGTCGAAACGTGATCACGAGCGCGATTGGAATGAGTACAGCGCCAGCCAAACGATTTGAATGTGATTGAAGTGTAGTCAAAGAAGGGACTAAACGAAACGAAATTGATCTGAATTGTTTTGTACACATAATATGCCTCTCGCCGACTGAAACGGAATTGGATTGTGAACATTTTTCTAACCTATAAAAATATGAATTTGAAGATTCCCGTACAATTTTCTATAAACATGTCTCATATGAAAATGATTAAAAGTGCTTAATTGATAAATATTTATTTCATAGACACCTGTTTTGAATATTTATATAATATATACAGGGTGGACACGCTGGGACTTACATACACTGCTATGTTTAATTTTATCTCGAGATACACTATAATTTAAGTGCAGAACGTGCCGGTTGGCACATAGATCTTTATATTGTCATAATAATTATATCATACCAATGACTTACCCTAATGAGGACGACTGCAACGATTTCCTTTTAAAATAAACGTTTTGCGACCCTTTCGTGTAATACCCTATTATTTGTAGAATCCTTACAAGTTTACATTTCTCCTGCTGAAAAGAGTAAAATAGGAAAGATATTATAGGTTTGAAATTTTAGTTTTGCGAATAGCTAAAAAAGTCTTTAATGAACTGCATTAACCTTAATTTGTATATGATAAGGAGCTTCTCATAAGCAGTAAATTTACATTTCCGCTTGCACTATAGAGGCATGTCCATTTTCAATGTTTATAAATTATCCTAAAGAACTGCTAAAAACGTATGGTTTCGATCAGTCAACAATGAAAAAAAGTATAGTAACGTAAATAGTGGGAAAAGTGCATCTGGACCCTATCGGACGGAAGGAACCGAATGGAACTTCTACGAAGTACCCACAAAGACCCCATTGTGTCCTCATTCGGTTCCTTTTTAAACAATTTAAAAAAACAGCAAAATCAACTTTTAAATAATTGAAATTCGGATTCTACGATAAGATTCCCTATAGAAGGTCACGGAATAATCGCAATAGTTTTTTTCGCAACGGCAAAAAGTTTTAAAAAATATAAGACGCTCAAGGCCTGTTGACTGCTACACTTCAAACGTATCATCTGTAAGTAGCAGTCAACAGGCGTGATAGATCTTATATATTTTAAACTTTTTACCGCTGCAAAAAGAGTTTTGCGATTACTCCGTGAGTTTCCAATAGAAAATTTAACGTAGAATCCGAATTTCAACAATTTAAAAGTTGATTTTGCTGTTTTTCCGAGTTTTTTTAGAAAGGAACCGAATGGGGACACAATGGGGTCTGTACTACTTTGTAGAGGTTCCATTCGGTTCCTTCCGTCCGCTTGGGCAACAACTTCAACTCATTCATCTTCATCCGCCATCCGGCATGAAAAGTCGGCGTCTTTTCTATAATCTTTCTTATTGCCGCGATTTCAAAGCAAAAAAAGATATTATTTATTGCCTTCGTGTCTCTTTGTTGTGTTCCATTATAAGTGATTATAATAAGCGTTTGATATGGATGAGAGATATGCATTAATATTGCAGTGCGGCACACAAGCGTCGTGGAGAGTTCCACTAAGTGCTGTACATCGCTTTGACGAAAAAAAGCAAACTAACCTCCAAGCTTATAAATTCGATTTCGAAAATGGAGACTTATTTGTACGGAACAATAAGCTTTATAGAAAGCAAGTATACAAGATACACATATAAGACTTAATTGGCTTAAAGGTTTATATAAAGTGTACTGCAGCCTTTCTTTTAAGAAATTATCAGCAAATTTCTGCTTTTGTAATCAGAGCTGTAAGTAGCCTTTTTTACACCCGTAGCGGGTTAGTAATTTTGCGTGCCTCCTCCCCAAATAGATACCCAGTGGGCACAGAATTTGGCGACTTCTTTACTATATCGTGAAGATATCTTTACGACAATTTTACGATATCCTATGTCCGTGTCGTTACGGTGTCTTTACGATATCGTAAATACACCGCGAGTTCATACAACGCTTTTAGGATATCGTAAAGACACCTTAACGACATGGACATAGGATATCTGAAAGTTGCCGAGAAAATGTCGTAACGATATCGTAAAAACGTCGCTAAATTTTGTGCCCACTGGGTATACCCACACAAAGCAAATTATGCCACAAGGCTAATATTTAAACAATTTGAAGACATAAATTTTAATATTTTGATTTAAAACAAAAATTGAACGATTTCTCTTTATCTCCCTATTCCAAACACCAATATAGGGTCATCTATATAGGTCAGTATATGAGCCACTTATAGGAAATGAAACAGCTTCCTGCATAGGATACTATATAGAATCCCATTAGTGACCCTTATAGGACAGATGATGAACCGGAAGTGTTGCGCAGCATTTTTCTATAGCAGATACAGCTGCTCAGTAGTTATTTTTGACTATGCGATTGCCTAGTAGTAGGAACCTGTATAGATTCTTATATGGAGTCTAACGTAGAAAGAAGGAACTCATACCCTTATCATAGAATCATTTAAGATTCTATAAGGGATCCTATGCAGGAAGCTGTTTCATTTCCTATAGGTGGCTCCTATACTGACCTATATAGGTAACCCTATATAGGATCCTATATAGGTCACTTATAGGATTCTTATATAGAATCCTATTAGTGACCTTTACAGGCACCTATATTGGTATTTGCATTAGAGTTGTGTGTTGGCTCCCTTTACGGGAACAACGCCCCAATTACGGCTCTGCTTTTATTCCCATTTTAAACTTCTACAATATCACAAAGTTTTCGCATTGATAGCTAGGATGATCTAATTGTAGATACAAATAGAACAATAAAATATTAAACATTTTTAAATATGTTTCTGTTGAGAGTAAATAAAATATGATTATGAAAAGGTTTATATTTAGCTATTTTCTTTCAAGTAGTTTCCTGTGTCAAAAAACCGTATGAATTAGAAGGAAGGGTCACATGGCATACGGGCGTAAGTTTCAAATCCCGAATTTCACAGGAGAAATAAGAACTGTCTAAATTTCACGCAATTAATTTTAAATTACAAAATTTAAAAAAAAATTAAAATCCTGAAAGAAGCATCTATCTACGAGAAAACCTTCGTCAAAGGAACTGTGTGCCCTTGAAAATTTTGACTCTGATACAAAAAGAGTTGCATACATTTTTTTTTTTTTTAATTAGAAAAAAAGAAGAAATTAGCTTCAAGCTATTGGTTAGCTCTACTGAATCGCAACAAAAGCGCTTTAAAAAACCATATGCGAGAAAGCCCTTGTTTTATTTTATAATTTGGAAAAAAACAAGAAAGCACTTTCTAGTTATTATTTAACTCTATCAAACCGCTGAAGGAGCATCCAAAAAAAAGTAACCATATCCGATAAACCCCCTTATCAATTGGGCGCTCCGTCCCCAAAAATGAAAATATCGACCCAAAGAGTTATAAAACTTTATAATTTTTTTAATTAATAAAAAAGTACTATCGAACTATTAGTTAGCTCTATTAAATGGTGAAAAGAACAGGCAAAAAGATTAAATTACTTCATAGAAAAAATACCAAAATTGGATTTTGAACTACTTCTAAATCGAACTTGACCATAATTTTCTACAGAAATATGAGCCAGGTTTCAACAATTATTTTGGGCCAATAAAACGCAATTTCCAAATTTGGAACTTACGCCCTATGCAGTGTGACCCTTCAAATATTTACTGAGTTTACAAGAAGACAACATCGTCACATATTCACCAACTGCAAGTTTTTTCAGGTAATTCTAGAGAGCTCGATGAAGTTGCAGAACTTGACGAAAACCATAAACCAATCAGATCTGGACGCAATAAGCGAAAGTTTTTTTCTCCTTTCTTTCAAAATTTTACTGACAATATAATATGAAAAATCAACATCTGTATGTCAATTTTAATTTTAATTCATTAGAAGCCTCATTATGCATTGTTTAAACTCTAATGCTAAAATATCTTTAAAATCTTCAAAAAAATTTAACTATACAAATCATTACGTGTTCCATTTAAACCGTGAAAAAGGAAACACTTCGAAATGTAAACAATATTACTTGGACGACTTTTAATGAAAACCTATCGAATATAAATAATTTGAAATTGAAAAATCGATATGAATATAACTTTTAAAAACAAAATTTCACAATTTAGGCTACAAAGGAATAGAAGGAGACTTATCTAATGCATTCGATACTGTCAGAATTTTCCGGAACGCAGAAGCGGTTTGCCCTGCTGGAAGTGAAAAAATTCAAAGAGATAGAAATTTGTGCATAGAAAAAGAAAGATATTTCCAATCCATATCTTTGCATTCCTCAAAAGCTATCTTTTTCTTTCTCTTGCCCATAAATAATTTATCATTACGATTTCGTTAACTTTATTTTGCTTATAGTCAAGTACAATAAATTTCAAATATTTCAGAAACTTTTTGTATCTCTTTAAAAAAATCTTAAAATCAAGTTTTTCAGAGTTTTGACATTTCTTCTGAACGCACTGTAGTTAAAATCCAGAATTTACCATTCATGATCCTCTACAGACTCCATTTCTGAATGTAAGAATCTAATACTTTTATTTGTATCCCATTGAGATATTTTTCTGCTTATTAAATTAACGATTTTTATAAGAAAAATATTAGAGAATTGTGCAACTGTAACAGGTTTTAACATAAAAATGTTATTTTTCCCGTCTCAATGTTTCATATATATATATATTCGGTTTTGATTCCTCTAGAATCAAACCGAAGGGCCTATGACAAAGCCACCGAACGCGTCCTCGGGTTGCGGATAGAGGGTCCCTGTA
>NC_046664.1:144365830-144375418 GCF_010883055.1 Belonocnema kinseyi | reverse complement strand
CGCGATTTCGCTGGAAGCGGGTGCAATTTTTCAGATTAGCACCCGCTCCCGGCGAAATCCTGCGGTTGTCCTTATGACAAATTTTTAATTATATATACATATTGATATAGATATTTTACTAATAAATGGAGGAAAAAAGTTCTCATCTATAGTAACACCTAGTATAAATAAATGGTTCCATATAACGATTTTTCGTTCAAAAATTCTCTTTTCTATAAAATCTTATTGGAAATAAACTATTATTGATATTAAGTTGAGATATTAGGCTAATAATGAAATTTAAGATATGTTATAAACAATCAGTTCAACAAATAAGCAACTGTAACAGTTTTGTATATAAGTTGTTCTTGTATAGCCAAAACGAGAAAATAACTTGATAGAAAACTATTACAGAGTCGCGCATTTGTTGAATTATTATTTATAAAAATCCTGAATTTCATTCTTGGTCTATCATCTCAAGTAAGTATCAATACCAGATGGTGTCCAATATGTTTTTATGAAAAAATTACTTTTTTCATGAAATAATCAAAATTGAATGATTACTAATTACTTTTCATACAAGATGTTACAACAATACCTTTTTCACTTTATTTATTTAAATATTATCACACAAAAAAAAAGAAATTGAATAATCCAGGCTAGCCAAGTTTTTACGAAATTAATTCTAAAGTTAAAAAAAAAAGATCAAAATCCGTCAAGATATAGAACCTATAGATTATGATTAGTAAATTCTGGGTTTAGACCACTATGAGACGGTAAGAGATATGTCAAAAATAATAGAATTTTTGGCTTATTCAAAAAGGTTTTTTTAGTATTCTGTTATGGAAGTAATAAAATTTGTTTTAACAATGCTAATTTATATTTAGGAAAAAAGAGAAAAGGGTTCACGTAGATTAAAAGATAGGGATTAAGAAGGGTAAGCAATATTTTTGATTACACAACAGATGCAAAAACATAGACGTTGATAAACGGAATATACATTTAGATAGAAATACTGGGTTTCAAAAGGGTAGGGCTGATTTATATTTGGCGAAAATAGAAAAGGACTCACTTGGATAGGAAGATAGCAATTGAAAAAGATATACAAGATTTTTTATTTCCTGTTGGATAGAAAAAGATAGACGTGGAACAGCTGACGATAAAATTGCAGAGAAAGACTGTGATTTAAAATGATAGGGATGAATTATATTTGAGAAAAGATAGATTGAAAAGGATAGGGAAGATTCTGGGTTGCCTGCTGAATAGAAAGGATTATGGGTGCGTGAAAGATGGATTCATTTGGATAGGAAGACTGGGATTTAAAAGAAAAGAGGTGATTACAGGTTGAAGAAGAGATTGAAAAGGATTAATGTAGGCTGGTGATTGATGTAAAAGGATAAATTTGGATAAGGAGTAGATTGATATGTATAGGAGAATTGGGATTCAAAAGAATAGGAGTGATTTTAGATTAAAACAAAGATAGAAAAGGATCAAAGGGATAGACGCCGGATAAAGATGTATACATTATCTCTTTCCATTTCAATTTAAAAAATAGAAAATTATTCATATGAATAGAAACTCTATCCACTTGTTTCCGGCAGGGGGGATTCACAAACCATCCCGTTAAAATGCATACAGATCGCAGATGTCTCTATATATTCCATCGTGATGTAAGCCTTAAAATATTTGCTTATTGATAACTACTACAGGCCCAAGACAATCTAGACGAAAAGGTACTTCAAGCAAGGATGTCCAATATTTTGAATACCCAGCGTCCAAAAAAAATTCAGAAAAATGTGGATTCGTCATTAAACGTAGTAGAGGACACTTCTAGTCCATACGTAAATAATCAACTTTCGATGTTAAAAGGATGTATACTTGAAAAAGAGCAAGAAGTGAAAAGACTAATAAAAAGAATGCAGCCCGAGACGAGCAATTCTACTTCTATAAAGACTCCTTCACTTACCCCAGCTGATTCTCTCAACGGGCCTGTGAGAACAAGTCGATTGCAAAGGTATCCGCAAAATCTGATTATTATATTTTCATATTTCGCGCCTTTAACGTTGCATTCGGATAGGCCCCTCAGTCAAATCCGTGCATCTTCGGATCAATTTTATCATAGTTTCCATAGTTGTGTTCGAAACTTCAAATAGATACAAGTGTAAAAAAATATAGGTTATGTCATGTAGTAATTACAAATAATAAAAGTGTTTCATTAATAATGAAGTGAGACCTGTGGACTGAGAAGTAAACGTCAATTTTCTTCTGTACGAGTAACATTATAGAATGGCTGCTGAGTGACAAATACGATACATTGGTAATAATATTCTGCGCTTCCAGTGGGTGAAGAGTGAATTGTTTTTAATGCTTATTTGCGGCAAAAAAAGATATGTTATGAATATATAGGATATGTATTAAATAAAGTAAATAAAATATTTCAAGCGTAAACTTTAAATTGACATTCCCTATATTTACTTAAAGTGATAGAACAAACACGTGAATATGAACATAACCTCGAAATAATGACAGATCAGCCGGCATGTTTATTATACTTTAGATTGATTATTCTTTACCAAAGAAATGTTTTGTGGCTTTGTATGTTTATCACTGACAGTGTCGGCAGTAATAACTTAAATAATAACTACTTATTCTCAATTTAACAACCATTACTTTATAATCAGTTTAGTAAGTTTAATATTATTTCTGAATTTAATAATAGATTACCATTGTTTTTTTCACAGATCGATCCTAGAAGAAATGCACATCAGGAAATGCAGATGGGATTAGTACATTTCGGGTTGGTGTGTTTCAATAAACATTGTTGAAAAATCTTTATCTCTGGACCTTATCACAAGACTGGGGATTGATCAGCCTAAAATTAATCATCTGAGTCATTTCGATGGTATAGGCGTATCAAAAAGATATCTCTAAGCAATTTAAGTTGCCTGGAGCTTAATTAATAAAATTTCTAGGGATTATTTTTATTTTGGAAAATGTTTTCTCTCGTCCTCATCTCAAAATTTGATTTGATCAACCATTAAATTGAATTAGAGACTCGCTGAGGATAGGAGTGTATCGTTATTAAATCTAGAAGAGACATTTTACGCCGATATTTTCATTTCAATTTTTTTTGTTCAATTATTCTATTTTCGAACTTGCTATATCTGTATCTGATTTCCAAACTGGCATTTGATCAGCCCCTAAAATCAATTTTAAGTAATTTTGATGGTATCGGTGTATCAAAAAAATCTCTAAGCAATTTGTCTAGCCGGGATTTTAATTATTATAGTTTTTATGGATTTTCTTATTTTTGAAATTGTTTTCTCTGGACCTCATCTCAAAATTCGCTTTCATCAACCACTTAAATAAATTAGAGACTCGCTGAGGATAGGAGTGTATCAGGAATGAATCTAGAAGATAAATTTTAGGGAGGAATTTTCATCCCAATGTTGTTTTTAAATTATTCTATTTTCGAAAATGCTATATCTTGATCTGATTTCCAAATTGACATTTTATCAGACCTAAAATAAATTTTAAGTCATTTTGATGGTATGGGTGCAAAAAAAAAATCTCCAAGCAATTTAACAAGACCGAATTGTAATTTATAAACTTTTTAGGGATTATTTTTATTTTAGAAAATGTTTTCTTTATACGTCACCTCAAAATTTCGTTTGATCAATCGATAATAAATATAAGCCAACCTCCAATTGAAAAGATAACATCTGAAATAAGATTTAACAGAATTGGTGTCTTCATTTCTAACAGCATAATTTAAAGTTGAAGGAAACCTCAAACAAATACATTAAAATAACATTTCGAGTAGCTTTGAATTATATTCAAACATTTTTATTTTCTGATAAGATACCAATAATATGTGAGTTTTGTTTTTAGATCTAATAAAATGGATAATTATAGAATAATTTCTAAAAAAAATTAGAACAAAAATTTCGACCTAAAATTTCGCTTCTACATTACTTTCAGATACACTGCTATCCTCAACGATTCCCTAATTTATTTCAATAGTTCATCTAACAAAATTTTCAGATGAGGCCCAGAGGAAAAATTTCCTGAATTAATAAAATTCCTAAAAACTTTATTAATCAAAATTTGGGCTTGTTAAATTACTTCAAAATTTTTTTGATACACCGATATCATCGAAATTATTTAAAATTGATTTTAGGCGCTGATCAAATGCCAATTTGGAAATCAGATCCGGATATAGCATGTTCGAAAATGAAATAATTTTTTTTTAATTTGAATGTAAATATCAGCCTAAAATTTCTCTTCTAGATTTAGTACTATACGGAAAAAATTTATCCGTAAAAAAGTCACGAAATTATAGCTAGGTCTCGGATACGGGATAAAAAAATCAAACATTAAATCCTTAATTCTATGAAAAATGTACGAATAAATTTAGAACTATTTTACGAACAGTTCCTGAAAATTTTAGACTTGAATATGAAAAGGGAAAAATTTTATTTGTGCGATTTAATTTATACTTTTAAATTCGCACAACTCTGAGGAGTTGAAACCTCGAACTCGACAGTTTCTAAACATAAACCATGAGCGCGTAAACTCGCGCAACCATCAAGGCTGAACAATGTAAGTACAATAGTAATTCTAGCCACCCATCCGACGAATTCAATACTACACATACGCGTGCACATAAAGATCGAGCGGGTGGGTCAGAGTATGTGCGGTCTACGTAAAGACGAACCTACGTCCAAGTTCCCAGATTTGTCGGGCAAGCTCGTGAGTGCTCTGAGAAACTTTTCACAATAATTCATAATATTGTTGTAATTTTTCACGGAAAAAAAGTGATAAGCGGTTTTAGATTTTGTCATATCGAGTTCGTCAATTCTTTCTCAAAATTCGTAGATTATTTACGAAATTACATGAATGTCCAATGAATTTTTCTTATATCCGAGACCTAGCTACTAGTTCCTGACTTTTTTACGTATAAATTTTTTCCGTGTCATACAATCCTATCACCAACGAGTCTTTAATTTATTTTAGTGGTTGATCAACCCAAATTTTGGGATGAGGTCCAGAGAAAACATTTTTTAAGATGAAAATAATCCCTAAAAAGATTATTAATTCAAATTTGGGCTTGTTAAATTGCTTCGAGATTTCTTTTTTTGATACACTGATACCATCAAAATGATATGATTTTTGAAAATAACCAGTATGTTTACGTCCTATGTTGCAGCAAAAGTTAAATGCTTACTAACAGAATAATTATATTTATTGAGAGTTTGTAATTACATCTACTCAAAATATACCACTTTTTATTTTTAAAGAAGTATGAATCAAAAGAAACATTTTACGGAATAAATTTAGCTGAAAATAAAAACTGTAATTTTCCTTTCTATTACCTGTCCACAGCGCTAATTTTACTTAATATTATTTCATTTATGTAGTTTTAGTTGTAGCAGAATTAGGAACATTTATTTTATTTTTATTCATTATTAGTATAAAATAACCTTTATTTGCGATTTTTAGAAATAATGAATTTTCATATTTAAATTTTTCGTACTGAATGAGTGCTTATACTTGTGGCATTCGCAGTAGTAATTTTGTATATTTTTAGATTATGTTAACTCTTAAATTTATGCTAATGACCCTCCACCCTAATTTCCAATAGTGTCTGTCATGGCGGATTACCCCACTACAAATTTCCCATAGTAAGTGTCATGGCGGATTTCCCCCTACTCCAAATTTCCAATAATATCTTTCATGGCGGACCGCCCACTCCAAATTTTCCATAATATCTGTCATGGCGAACCCCCCACTCCAAATTTCCCATAGTGTGCACTCTCTACTGATATTTAAAAAAATTGTTATTTCATTGTCCAAAGATAAATTTAGTATCAATTATTGATAAATTTTGGTTAAAAGTAATAAATATAAAAAGGTTATAGTAAAAGAATAATGTAAGAATGAGTAAAAAAAGGTTTTAATGTGTTTTTGAGTTATCTGTAATAATTTTTTTTTAATATTAGGATAACCCGTTGTGTGAAATAAATTTTTTTATAACTGTGAGGTAAATATACACTCTTAGAGTGTCATGAAAAATCTTGAAGTGTTACAAAATATATTAACAATTCCTCATATTCATTATTATGGATAAATTTATTATTTAAATCGTACTGTGTAGCAATTATTTATACACAATTTTCCAGAAGGATCATTTTTCATCTATTACTTTGTAATACTTTTTTATAAGTAATTATACATAAGGATTATTTTGCATCTATATTCAATGATTAAATGAATCTTATGACAAATTGCGCATATGCTCTCATACGTAGAACATTTTATTGTATTTTTTAAATTAATCAATATTATTGATGTAATTATCATAGTGAGTAATTTTATAAATTACCTTTCTCTAAATTCTTTGTGTCTTTGAAATCCAAATTTGACATGTTTATAATTGTTTTATCAGTAGAAGTAGATTGTATCTGGTCTAAATGATAGTTTATAATAAATAATTATTTCATAGAATTATGGATTCAAATAAAATTTAAAATTTTATCCACTTACTTGGATTCATATTTATAATATTCCTCTTCCTTCTTTGTACTGAATTTATGAATTGATTTATTCACTGATTTTTCTTAGTGAGTATATAATTTTGGATGAAGTCTTCACCATGGTTTCTCAAGAAGAACTGCAGGCAATTGAATATTTTGCTTCGACTCATTTCTGTCACACAAGTGGTTAGGCACGATTATTTTATGGTGTTCTAGTATGTTTATGTTATACGACCAATCGTTTCTAAAGATTTTTTAGTATATAGATTTGCCGGCCCGGGCCCAGTCACTCCCCCCCCCCCCTAAAGTCCCTATGATAATCCTTTCATTTTCATGAAATTTAAGGCTGTTTTAATAATTAAAATCTTAAACATATGGCTCAATTCAATTATTATTATCTGAATAAATTTTCTGATATACTCGTAATTTTAAGAAAATGCAAAAAAAGTTGATGAAAATCGGGTAATATTTTGAATAATGAAGCATATCTTTAAGTACTTGTAAAATTATAAGAACTGTCAACTGGCATTGAACGTACTAACCGATTTTCATGAAATTTGTTTTCATTTGATTAAAATTAGATTATGATATTTATCAAACTAATGAAAATGTAATTTATTAACATTATAAGAAATATTCATTTCTCTTAAACGGTTATAATTATCTTGTGTAAAGCATGAAAACTACTGCATGAATGGCAGTCAAGTATTCCCTTTGGGTTACAGTATTGGGAATAAAATTGTAGGGTGGCGCCCCTGCCCCTTCCATGAAAACTGACAAAAAATTTTTGAATACACTGGATTAGAACTTTGGATTATAGTGATTTTAAATTGTAATCTCACTTTATGAACTAAATTTTTGAAATGGATAGTATAATATGAGATTCTATAAAATAAATGTTAAGTTTTATAAAGTTGATGCAAATGCAAAAATTAAATGGACAATTGTTTTTTATTATAAAAATGATATATATGAAAAGAAATTTTTAAATGAATATACAAAATTCTAAATCGTTTTAGTATGTGCTGATAAATAAAAATCAATTTGGTTATTTGATGTTGAATAAAATAAGTAATGATGAATCATTATCTTCTCAATATAATCAAAGTTTAAATGTTTAAAAATTTATAATTCAAATGATAAATGAAAATTCATTATAAAATTGGTATATAAAAAGTATATATAATTGGAAAATTAATTAAATTAATTAAATTTAATATTAATACAACTAAACGTCTCTCCTAAAAATGTAATATTCCATGATAATAAGATATAGCATATTTGCACCTATTATATTGTAATTAGTATTGATGAACTTTATAAAAAATATTCTATTGTACCATATATTCAAAAATATTGTAATTTGAATGTAAGGTTGTTGAAAAGCAGGTTTACAAAGTACTTCTCGTGAATATGATGAAATTGTTGTATTAAATCGCATTTCATAATATTAAGACAAATTATGTTTTCTTAATCAATATCATTATATAGAATTTAATTATTTTCGAACTGTCCCATTAACATGCATTGAAATTTAAATATCTCTTCGATTGTAGATGTATTCAAGATTTAGACGTTATATACAAAGTCTTGCATTTCTTAAATTTTTTTATTCTCCAGAGAGAATTTCATAAATATGAAGCAATACATTTTAACCTGACGTTTGTAGTAGAGAATGTATAACATTTTATTATTAAAGTATAGTGAAAATTATGGATGATAATGATGAAAATAAAACAATTGTGTACATATTAATAAATGAACTATTGATAATTTAAAGCAAATGGTATGAAATATTATTTTATAAAATTATTTGCGTGATGAATAAAAACTAAAAATATTGTTTTTTGCATATAGTTTAATACATTTTGAATCACTATATAAAGCGCATTACGTTGGATTTTGTAAAAAAGTGTAATTTAGATAATATTACATAAATTGTTTTCAATATTTTTAATAAATCTCCCTTATGTCACTTTTTTTATTATGCAATTTAAGAATAATAAAAATAATATAAGCTTTTTAGGTGATTTATAGGCACACTATTGTATAATTATCTTTTTCACATAGAAAAAGAAACTACGAAAACAATATTTAATGCATTTCTAAAAATAATAATATTTGGAACATACATTTTGCAAAAGTTTTAAAAATAAAAAGAATTCATTTAACGAAAGTGAGGTAAAAAATATTAGGACTCAATTAAAAGAGTTCATCCTATTAATTGAACATGAATTGTGATATGAATTAAGAAACTTTAGAATATAAAGAACTTGTAAATTTTTTATCTATTTTTAAAATTGTACAAAATTAATAGTACATAAACTTTCTGCATTTTAATTTTTCTGATAAACTGTAAGCTTTACGCATACTTTTATTTTTATTTCGTATATAATTAATATCACGTTATTACAAAAAGTACTCAAAAAAAATTTTCGTAATGTAGAAATCTGATAATTTTCACATACATTTAAATCAATTTTAAAGTAAAACAGATTGTAATAATTGAATAATGCAAAAAGCTGTTATACTATGCAGTCTGATAAGTCCCTGAAAAATGAAACACGGAGACGTTTTTTTGGCCAAAGACGGTTTTATTTTTCAACATACTCTCCTTTCAGGTTGATACAGCGAGTCCAACGATTTTCTAACTTTTTGATACCGTCCGAAAAGTACTCGATCGGAAGGTCTCCAAAATACGCTTCAGTTTCAGATATGAGCTCCTCATTTGAGTAAAAACGCTTACCGGTGAGCCATCTCTTTGCAATTGAGATCTCTGATTGCATCTCTGATACAATTTTGCTTGTGCAACTTAGCATGAATGAACAGGCGCATTGTCGTGATGATAAAGCGGTTTTTTTTCTTCAAATGCTTCAAATGCGGTCGTTTTTCGGCGATTTTGATTTTCAATCGGTCCAATAATGATGAATAGTATGCTCCGGTTATGGTTTTACCTTTTTCAAGATAGACAACGAATATTATGCCATGTGCATCCCAAAATACGGAGGCCATAACCTTTCCGACCCATTGTTGCGTTTTTGGACGCTTCGGAGCACTTTGGCCCGGTGGAATC
>NC_046664.1:144363187-144365730 GCF_010883055.1 Belonocnema kinseyi | reverse complement strand
TTTGGGATCATTCAACATCATATCATGGATTTTTTCGACATTTTCTGGTGTAGTGACCTCTTTTGGGCGCCCAGATCGTTCAGCATCAACTGTGCTCGTATGACCACAACGAAACTCGGTAAACCACTTATGAATCGTTCCAATCGACGGTGCAGAGTCCGGGTAATACTTATCCAGCTTGGCCTTGGTCTCAGATATCGTTTTCTTGCGAAGACAGTAGTGTTTAATCAAAACTCGAAACTCAGATTTTTCCATATTAAAAAAAACTCGGAGGTTAGTCGCTTCTCAGTGCTGTACCTTGTAAATGCGTAAACATAAATGGCTGAATTTAAATTTAAATTTAAAATAAATGGCATAAATTTTGACAGGCGTCATTTGAAGGATCAAACTCGACGAAAATGGTTCACATTAGTGAATACTAATGCCATCTCTTAGAATTTTCAGGTACTTATTAGACTGCCTAGTAAATTACTTATTATTTCAAAATTTGTATTCGAAATGTTGCAATATTCATATATCATAGCCCTGATTTTAATGATAGTTTCTCCGTTATTTATTAATCTTTATATTATAAGTTGTTAATGAATGAGTTTTTTAGAATAATAACATAAATGTTTGTTATAGAATTAGATAAAGATATAAAATTATATTATTATTTTTTCGTTTAATCTAAAGACGCAAAAGATTATATTGATTAAAAGTCTCCATATTCTTCAATTCATGACAATTATTTTTTCTATAGATATGGCCATTCAAATTTAAGATTTTTATATAGTTTTTAGTATCAAAAGTGTGCAATACTGATTATATGAATGCAAATGATTTGGCCTATATAATACCAATAATTAGTATACATGCAAGATTTGAAACAAGTTTAATTATTAATATAGTTTCATAAATATAGATAATTCTAATAATGTATTAAAATTAGAAAATAGAGATGATTTCCAAATATAATATCTTAATCAATGAAATTATGTGAATTGTTGTAATTCTCTGTATTATTTTAATTAGTTTAGTTCTTATAATTCCTTGATTCATGGTCATTTTTGAAAGTGTACGAAGCGTATCATTTCGATTTATATGATTAATTTTTTTAGCCTTAAACTCCTGTAAAATTATTAAAAACCTTAACCTCGAACGGCTATATATCAAAAACTTGTCAAAAAAGTCAAAGGACGTCAGATTTGTATTCGGCGACCCCGAAAACCATAGTAAACCCGAGCTAACCTCAGAATACATGTTTAAGAGTGTCAAATCTCTTGAAAATACAGTTGGTGGGTAGTGGTGTTTCCTATATTTGTAGGGGTGGTGGGGGTGGCTGGGGGGTGGAGGATAGTCCATTTAGCGTGCAATCGACTCGGGATACGTATAAGATACTACCATGATTTTTTCAGATTTTTTGGTTTAAAAATAAATTAGGCCAAAAACCGGCCTTACCGACCCTCCCCCTTTACAATTTCTTACCCATAGGGTGAATTATTTCCGATTATGTCTCTTAATGTTCTATCCATAATTACTAAAGCATACTTTTTAAAGGGTAAAGAGGAACAGGAAAACCAAAAACTTTATGCACTGTTTTTCTATGCGTTAATGAAGTTACCGCTATTCCTGTAAATGCCATGTTACAGACACTTTTGTTTTTTCTTTGCATTAAATACTATAATGTTGTATAAACAAATGTCTTTTAAGAACCACCTGGACCATCAACGTAAAAGCATGTGCATTTATCCTGGTTGTTATTCTCAAATGCCTTTAGTATTTTATCAACAAAATCTCTTTGTTCATCATTAAGTTTTGAATAATATTATTTAGCAATTAGAATTGCTTCTTTTTGGTTTATATTTTCATTATTGATATTTACATCATGAACTGATTGTATCATTGTTGGAAAATCACCGAGGCATAATCCTTCTGTCGTAAGTAATATATCAATATCTTTGTATGCTCTTATTTTACTTTGAGTAGCCTTAAGTTTTTTGCATAATATTCCAACATTGACTACAAATGTGTACAAATAATTTACGAAGTGCTTGTGGCATCAACCATTCAAAACCTTCATTCATCGGTCTTTTCCATTCGTCATCATTTTCAATGAGTTCTTGTTGTGATGGGCTAACAGAATGCACTCTTCCAATATTGGTCTTGATTGGTCTTGATCTTTCGCGTCGCACCCACTTAATTGTATTTCCTTTTCTTGGAAAACCGGTAATTATTAGAAATATCAGTGTAATAAATATTCTTTGTAAAAGATTCGCGTTCATTCAATGCAAAATAATCTAATAACATTGTTGATTTATTTAAAGCTAGTGCTAATCCCTCCTCTGTTACGTCAGCATCAACAGCTATATTATGTTCATTTGGTAAAGGTACAGGTAATCGCACAATAGTATGGCTTCTTTTAAATAAATATTTACCTAATATACGCCAAACAGCTTCAGTAGGTCCTACATATCTCATATCAGAAAACTTTGTATTTCATCATGATCAATAATTGATTCCTGTCCATGTCCACAAACCTGTATTGCTGCTGCATCATGCCC